>NW_027656524.1:0-83140 GCF_964235325.1 Thermobia domestica
CAATGTACCCTTCACGGGTTCTTTACGAACACGAAAAGTATGTATTCATTGTACAGAATTGTGCCATACAGGAGAATACATAAAACAGCTTTTCTTTTATGTGGTTTCGCAAGGGCGCCTTATATAAAGGGTTTAGTGCACCCTTCACAGATTCGTTACCAACACTAAAGTATGTATTCATTGTACAGAATTGTGCCATACAGGAGAATAAATAAAACAGCTTTTCTTTTATGTGGTTTCGCAAGGGCGCCTTATGTAAAGGGCGCAGTGTACCCTTCACGGATTCTTTGCCAACACTAAAAGTATGTATTCATTCTACAGAATTGTGACGTACAGAAGAATAAATAAAACTGTTTGTCTTTGATTTGGTTTTGCAAGGGCGCCTTATATACCCTTCACGGATTCTTTACCAACACTAAAAGTATGTATTCATTGTACAGAATTGTGCTATAGAGTAGAATAAATAAAACAGCTTTTCATTTATGTGGTTTCGCAAGAGCGCAATGTACCCTTCACGGATTCATTACCAACACTAAAAGTATGTATTCATTGTACTGAATTGTGCCATACAGAAGAATATATAAAACAGCTTTTATTTTATGTTGTTTCGCAAGGGCGCAATGTACCCTTCATGGATTCTTAACCAACACTAAAAGAATGTATTCATTGTACAGAATTGTGCCATACAAGAGAGTAAATAAAACAGCTTTTCTTTTATGTGGTTTCACAAGGGTGCCTTATGTAAAGGGTGCAGTGCACCCTTCACGGATTCTTTGCCAACACTAAAAGTATGTATTCATTCTACAGAATTGTGACGTACAGAAGAATAAATAAAACCGTTTGTCTTTGATTTGGTTTTGCAAGGGCTCCTTATGTACCCTTCACGGATTCTTTACGAACACGTAAAGTATGTATTCATTGTACAGAGTTGTGCCATACAGGAGAATAAATAAAACACCTTCTCTTTTATGTGGTTTCCCAAGGGCGCCTTATGTAAAGGGCGCAGTGTACCCTTCACGGATTCTTTGCCAACACTAAAAGTATGTAACCATGGTACAGATTTGTGTCGTACAGAAGAATAAATCAAACAGCTTTTCTTTTATGTAGTTTCGCAAGGGCGCCTTATGTAAAGGGCGCAGTGTACCCTTCACGGATTCTTTATCAACACTAAAAGTATGTATCCATTGTACAGAATTGTGCCATACAGAAGAATAAATAAAACAGCTTTTCTTTTATGTGGTTTCACAAGAGCGCAATGTACCCTTCACGGATTCTTTACCAACACTAAAAGTATGTATTCATAGTACAGAATTGTGCCATACAGAAGAATAAATAAAACAGTTTTTCTTTTCTGTGGTGTCGCAAGGGCGCAATGTAACCTTCACAGGTTCTTTACGAACACGAAAAGTGTGTATTCATTGTACAGAATTATGCCATGCAGGAGAATAAATAAAACAGCTTTCTTTTATATTGTTTCCCAAGGGCGCCTTATGTAAAGGGCGCAGTGTACCCTTCACGGATTCTTTACCAACACTAAAAGTATGTATTCATTGTACAGAATTGTGCCACACAGAAGAATAAATAAAACAATTTTCTTTTATGTAGATTCGCAAGGGCGCCTTATGAAAAAGGCGCAGTGTACCCTTCACGAATTCTTTACCAACACTAAAGTATGTATTCGTTGTACAGAGTTGTGTTTAACAGTAGAATATATAAAACAGCTTTTATTTTATGTGGTTTCGCAAGGGCGCAATGTACCTTTCATGGATTCTTTACCAACACTAAAAGTATGTATTCATTGTAAAGAATTGTGCCATACAGGACAATAAATAAAACAGCTTTGCTTTTATGTGGTTTCGCATGGGGCCTTATGTAAAGGGCGCAGTGTACCCTTCACGGATTCTTTGCCAACACTAAAAGGATGTATTCATTCTACAGAATTGTGACGTACAGAAGAATAAATAAAACAGCTTTTCTTTTATGTGGTTTCGCAAGGGCGCCTTATGTAAAGGGTGCAATGTACACTTCACGGGTTCTTTACCAACACTAAAAATATGCATTCATTGTACAGAATTGTGCCATAGAGAAGAATAAATAAAACCGTTTGTCTTTGATTTGGTTTTGCAAGGGTGCCTTATGTCCCCTTCACGGATTCTTTACCAACACTAAAAGTATGTATTCAATGTACAGAATTGTGCCATACAGAAGAATAAATAAAACAGCTTTTCTTTTATGTGGTTTCGCAAAGGCGCAATGTACCCTTCACGGGTTCTTTACGAACACGAAAAGTATGTATTCATTGTACAGAATTGTGCCATACAGGAGAATAAATAAAACAGCTTTTCTTTTATGTGGTTTCCCAAGGGCGCTTTATTTAAAGGGCGCAGTGTACCCTTCACGGATTCTTTACCAACACTAAAAGTATGTATTCATTGTACAGAATTGTGCCATATAGAAGAATAAATAAAACAGCTTTTCTTTTATGTAGTTTCGCAAGGGAGCAATGTACCCTTCAAGGGTCCTTTACGAACACGAAAAATATATATTTATTGTACAGAATTGTGCCATACAGGAGAATAAATAAAACAGCTTTTCTTTTATGTGGTTTCGCAATGGCGCCTTATGAAAAGGGTTTAGTGCACCCTTCACAGATTCGTTACCAACACTAAAAGTATGTATTCATTGTACAGAATTGTGCCATACACAAGAATAAATAAAACAGCTTTTCTTTTATGTGGTTTCGCAAGGGAGCCTTATGTAAAGGGCGCAGTGTGCCCTTCACGGATTCTTTGCCAACACTAAAAGTATGTATTCATTCTACAGAATTGTGACGTACAGAAGATTAAATAAAACAGCTTTTCTTTTATGTGGTTTCGCAAGGGCGCTTTTTGTAAAGAGTGCAATGTACACTTCACGGGTTCTTTACCAACACTAAAAATATGCACTCATTGTACAGAATTGTGCCATAGAGAAGAATAAATAAAACCGTTTTCTTTGATTTGGTTTCGCAAGGGCGCCTTATGTACCCTTCACGGATTCTTTATCAACACTAAAAGTATGTATTCATTGTACAGAACTGTGCCATAGAGGTGAATAAATAAAACAGCTTTTCTTTTATGTGGTTTCGCAAGTGCGCAATGTACCCTTCTCGTGTTCTTTACGAACACGAAAAGTATGTATTGATTGTACAGAATTGTGCCATACAGGACAATAAATAAAAAACCTTTTCTTTTATGTGGTTTCGCAAGGGCGCCTTATGTAAAGGGCGCAGTGTACCCTTCACGGATTCTTTGCCAACACTAAAAGTATGTGTTCATTATACAGAATTGTGACGTACAGAAGAATAAATAAAACAGCTTTTCTTTTATGTGGTTTCGCAAGGGCGCCTTATGTAAAGGGTGCAGTGCACCCTTCAAAGATTCGTTACCAACAATAAAAGTATGTATTCATTGTACAGAATTGTGCCATACAGAAGAATAAATAAAACAGCTTTTCTTTTATGTGGTTTCCCAAGGGCGCAATGTACCCTTCACGGATTCTTTACCAACACTAAAGGTATGTATTCATTGTACAGAGTTGTGCCATAGAGGAGAATAAATAAAACAGCTTTTCTTTTTGTGGTTTCGCAAAAGCGCAATGTACCCTTTACGGATTCTTTACCAACATGAACAGTGTGTATTCATTGTACAGAATTGTGACGTACAGAAGAATAAATAAAACAGTTTTTCTTTTATGTAGTTTCGCAAGGGCGCCTTATGTAAAGGGTGCAATGTACACTTCACGGGTTCCTTACCAACACTTAAAATATGCATTCATTGTACAGTATTGTGCCATACAGAAGAATAAATAAAACCGTTTGTCTTTGATTTGGTTTCGCAAGGGCGCCTTATGTACCCTTCACGGATTCTTTACCAACACTAAAAGTATGTATTCATTGTACAGAATTGTGCCATAGAGGAGAAAAAATAAAACAGCTTTACTTTTATGTGGTTTCGCAAGAGCGCAATGTACCCTTCACGGATTTTTTACCAACACTAAAAGTATGTATTCATTGTACAGAATTGTGCCGTACAGAAGAATAAATAAAACAGCTTTTCTTTTATGTGAGTTCGCAAGGGCGCAATGTACCCTTCTCGGGTTCCTTACGAACACGAAAAGTAAGTATTCATTGTACAGATTTGTGCCATAGAGGAGAATAAATAAAACAGTTTTTCTTTTATGTGGTATCCCAAGGGCGCCTTATGTAAAGTGCGCAGTGTACCCTTCACGGATTCTTTACCAACACTAAAAGGATGTATCCATTGTACAGAATTGTGCCATACAGAAGAATAAATAAAACAGCTTTTTTTTATTTGGTTTCGCAAGAGAGCAATGTACCCTTCACGGACTCTTTACCAACACTAAAAGTATGTATTCATTGTACAGAATTGTGCCATACAGAAGAATAAATAAAACAGCTTTTCTTTTATGTGGTTTCGCAAGGGCGCCTTATCTAAAGGGTGCTGTGCACCCTTCACAGATTCGTTACCAACACTAAAAGTATGTATTCATTGTACAGAATTGTGCCAAAGAGGAGAATAAATAAAACAGCTTTTCTTTTATGTGGTTTCGCAAGGGAGCAATGTACCCTTCACGAGTTTTTTACGAACACGAAAAGTATGTATTCATTGTACAGAATTGTGCCATACAGGAGAATAAATAAAACAGCTTTTCTTTTATGTTGTTTCGCAAGGGCGCCTTATGTAAAAGGTTTAGTGCACCCTTCACAGATTCGTTACCAACACTAAAAGTATGTATTCATTGTACGGAATTGTGCCATACAGAAGAATAAATAAAACAGCTTTTCTTTTATGTGGTTTCGCAAGGGCGCCTTTTGTAAAGGGCGCAGTGTACCCTTCACGGATTCTTTGCCAACACTAAAAGTATGTATTCATTCTACAGAATTGTGACGTACAGAAAAATAAATAATACAGCTTTTCTTTTATGTGGTTTCGCAAGGGCGCCTTATGTAAAGGGTGCAATGTACACTTCACGGGTTCTTTACCAACACTAAAAATATGCATTCATTGTACAGAATTGTGCCATACAGAAGAATAAATAAAACAGCTTTTCTTTTATGTTGTTTCGCAAGGGCGCAATGTACCCTTCTCAGGTTCTATAGGAACACGAAAAGTATGTATTCATTGTACAGAATAGCGCCATACAGGAGAATAAATAAAACAGCTTTTCTTTTATGTGGTTTCCTAAGGGCGCCTTATGTAAAGGTCGCAGTGTACCCTTCACGGATTTTTTGCCAACACTAAAAGTATGTATTCATGTACAGAATTGTGCCACACAGAAGAATAAATAAAACAATTTTCTTTTATGTAGTTTCGCAAGGGCGCCTTATGTAAAGGGCGCAGTGTACCCTTCACTGATTCTTTACCAACACTAAAAGTATGTATAAATTGTACAGATTGTGCCATACAGAAGAGTAAATAAAACAGCTTTTCTTTTATGTGGTTTCGCAAGAGAACAATGTACCCTTCACGGATTATTTACCAACACTAAAAGTATGTATTCATTGTACAGAATTGTGCCATACAGAAGAATAAATAAAACAGCTTTTCTTTTATGTGGTTTCGCAAGGGCGCAATGTACGCGTCACGGGTTCTTTTCGAACACGAAAAGTATGTATTCATTGT
Source organism: Thermobia domestica (assembly GCF_964235325.1). Taxonomy (NCBI): domain Eukaryota; kingdom Metazoa; phylum Arthropoda; class Insecta; order Zygentoma; family Lepismatidae; genus Thermobia; species Thermobia domestica. The sequence continues at coordinate 5,685 of NW_027656524.1, forward strand.
ACAGAATTGTGCCATAGAACAGAATAAATAAAACAGCTTTTCTTTTATGTGGTTTCCCAAGGGCGCCTTATGTAAAGGGCGCAGTGTACCCTTCACGGATTCTTTAACAACACTAAAAGTATGTATTCATTGTACAAAATTGTGCCATAGAGAAGAATAAATAAAACAACTTTTCTTTTATGTAGTTTCGCAAGGGCGCCTTATGTAAAGGACGCAGTGTACCCTTCACGGATCCTTTACCAACACTAAAAGTATGTATTCATTGTACAGAATTGTGCCATACAGGAGAATAAATAAAACAGCTTTTCTTTTATGTGGTTTCGCAAGGGCGCAATGTACCATTCATTGATTCATTACCAACACTAAAGGTATGTATTCATTGTACAGAATTGTGCCATACAAGAGAATAAATAAAACAGCTTTTCTCTTATGTGGTTTCGCAAGGGCGCCTTATGTAAAGGGCGCAGTGTACCCTTCACGGATTCTTTGCCAACACTAAAAGTATGTGTTCATTGTACAGAATTGTGACGTACAGAAGAATAAATAAAACAACTTTTCTTATATGTGGTTTCGCAAGAGCGCCTTATGTAAAGGTTGCAATGTACACTTCACGGGTTCTTTACCAACTCTAAAAATATGTATTCATTCTGCACAACTGTGCAATACAGAAGAATAAATAAAATACCTTTTCTTTTATGTGGTTTCGCAAGGGCGCCTTATGTAAACAATGCCGTGCACCCTTCAAAGTTTCGTTACCAACACTAAAAGTATGTATTCATTGTACAGAATTGTGCCATACAGAAGAATAAATAAAACAGTTTTTCTTTTATGTGGTTTCGCAAGGGCGCCTTTTGTAAAGGGTGCAGTGCACCCTTCAAAGATTCGTTACCAACACTAAAAGTATGTATTCATTGTACAGAATTGTGCCATACAGAAGAATAAATAAAACAGCTTTTCTTTTATGTGGTTTCGCAAGGGCGCCTTATGTAAAGGGCGCAGTGTACCCTTCACGGATACTTTGCCAACACCTAAAGTATGTGTTCATTGTACAGAATTGTGACGTACAGAAGAATAAATAAAACAGCTTTTCTTATATGTGGTTTCGCAAGGGCGCCTTATGTAAATGTTGCAATGTACACTTCACGGGTTCTTTACCAACTCTAAAAATATGTATTCATTGTGCACAACTGTGCCATACAGAAGAATAAATAAAATACCTTTTCTTTTATGTGGTTTCGCAAGGGCGCCTTATGTAAAGGGTGCCGTGCACCCTTCAAAGATTCTTTACCAACACTAAAGGTATGTATTCATTGTACAGAATTTTGCCATAGAGGAGACAAAATAAAAAAGCTTTTCTTTTGTGTGGTTTCGCAAGAGCGCAATGTACCCTTTACGGATTCTTTACCAACACTAAAAGTATGTATTCATTGTACTGAATTGTGACGTACAGAAGAATAAATAAAACAACTTTTCTTTTATGTAGTTTCCCAAGGGCGCCTTATGTAAAGGGTGCAATGTACACTTCACGGGTTCCTTACCAACACTAAAAATATGCATTCATTGTACAGTATTGTGCCATACAGAAGAAGAATAAATAAAACCGTTTGTCTTTGATTTGGTTTCGAAGGGCGCCTTATGTACCCTTCACGGATTCTTTACCAACACTAAAAGTATGTATTCTTTGTACAGAATTGTGCCATAGAGGAGAAAAAATAAAACAGCTTTACTTTTATGTGGTTTCGCAAGAGCGCAATGTAACCTTCACGGATTTTTTACCAACACTAAAAGTATGTATTCATTGTACAGAATTGTGCCGTACAGAAGAATAAATAAAACAGCTTTTCTTCTATGTGTGTTAGAAAGGGCGCAATGTAACCTTCTCGGGTTCCTTACGAAGACGAAAAGTATGTATTCATTGTACAGATTTGTGCCATACAGGAGAATAAATAAAACAGTTTTTCTTTTATGTGGTATCCCAAGGGCGCCTTATTTAAAGTGCACAGTGTACCCTTCACGGATTCTTTACCAACACTAAAAGTATGTATCCATTGTACAGAATTGTGCCATACAGAAGAATAAATAAAACAGCTTTTTTATTATTTGGTTTCGCAAGAGAGCAATGTACCCTTCACGGACTCTTTACCAACACTAAAAGTATGTATTCATTGTACAGAATTGTGCCATACAGAAGAATAAATAAAACAGCATTTCTTTTATGTGGTTTCGCAAGAGCGCCTTATCTAAAGGGTGCTGTGCACCTTTCAAAGATTCGTTACCAACACTAAAATTATGCATTCATTGTACAGAATTGTGCCATAGAGAAGAATAAATAAAACCGTTTGTCTTTGATTTGGTTTTGCAAGGGCGCCTTATGTACCCTTCACGGATTCTTTACCAACACTAAAAGTATGTATTCATTGTACAGAATTGTGCCATACAGGAGAGTAAATAAAACAGCTTTTCTTTTATGTGGTTTCGCAAGGGCACCTTATGTAAAGGGTTTAGTGCACCCTTCACAGATTCGTTACAAACACTAAAAGTATGTATTCATTGTACGGAATTGTGCCATACAGAAGAATAAATAAAACAGCTTTTCTTTTTTGTGGTTTCGCAAGGGCGCCTTTTGTAAAGGGCGCAGTGTACCCTTCACGGATTCTTTGCCAACACTAAAAGTATGTATTCATTCTACAGAATTGTGACGTACAGAGGAATAAATAAAACAGGTTTTCTTTTATGTGGTTTCGCAAGGGCGCCTTATGTAAAAGGTGCAATGTACACTTCACGGGTTCTTTACCAACACTAAAAATATGCATTCATTGTACAGAATTGTGCCATACAGAAGAATAAATAAAACAGCTTTTCTTTTATGTGGTTTCGCAAGGGCGCAATGTACCCTTCTCTTGTTCTTTAGGAACACGAAAAGTATGTATTCATTGTACAGAATAGCGCCATACAGGAAAATAAATAAAACAGTTTTTTATGTGGTTTCCCAAGGGCACCTTATGTAAAGGTCGCAGTGTACCCTTCACGGATTTTTAGCCAACACTAAAAGTATGTATTCATGTACAGAATTGTGGCGTACAGAAGAATAAATCAAACAGCTTTTCTTTTATGTAGTTTCGCAAGGGCGCCTTATGTAAAGGGCGCAGTGTACCCTTCACGGATTCTTTACCAATACTAAAAGTATCTATCCATTGTACAGAATTGTGCCATACAGAAGAATATATAAAACAGCTTTTCTTTTATGTGGTTTCGCAAGAGCGCAATGTACCCTTCACTGGTTCTTTTCGAACACGAATAGTTTGTATTCATTGTACAGAATTGTGCCATACAGAAGAATAAATAAAACAGCTTTTCTTTTATGTGGTTTCGCAAGGGCGCAATGTACCCTTCTCGAGTTCTTTACGAACACGAAAAGTATGTATTCATTGTACAGAATTGTGCCATACAGAAGAATAAATAAAACAGCTTTTCTTTTTTGTGTTTTCGCAATGGCGCAATGTAACCTTCACAGGTTCTTTACGAACACGAAAAGTATGTATTCATTGTACAGAATTGTGCCATGCAGGAGATTAAATAAAAGAGGTTTCTTTTTATATTGTTTCCCAAGGGCGCCTTATGTAAAGGGCGCAGTGTACCTTTCACGGATTCTTTACCAACACTAAAAGTATGTATTCATTGTACAGAATTGTGCCACACAGAAGAATAAATAAAACAACTTTTCTTTTATGTAGATTCGCAAGGGCGCCTTATGAAAAGGGCGCAGTGTACCCTTCACGAATTCTTTACCAACACTAAAGTATGTATTCATTGTACAGAATTGTGCCAAACAGAAGAATATATAAAACAGCTTTTATTTTATGTGGTTTCGCAAGGGCGCAATGTACCTTTCATGGATTCTTTACCAACACTAAAAGTATGTATTCATTGTACAGAATTGTTCCATACAGGACAATAAGTAAAACAGCTTTTCTTTTATGTGGTTTCGCAAGGGCGCCTTATGTAAAGGGTTTAGTGCACCCTTCACAGATCCGTTACCAACACTAAAAGTATGCATTCATTGTACAGAATTGTGCCATACAGAAAAATAAATAAAAAAGCTTTCCTTTTATGTGGTTTCGCATGGGGCATTATGTAAAGGGCGCAGTGTACCCTTCACGGATTCTTTGCCAACACTAAAAGGATGTATTCATTCTACAGAATTGTGACGTACAGAAGAATAAATAAAACAGCTTTCCTTTTATGTGGTTTCGCAAGGGCGCCTTATGTAAAGGGTGCAATGTACACTTCACGGGTTCTTTACCAACACTAAAAATATGCATTCATTGTACAGAATTGTGCCATAGAGAAGATTAAATAAAACCGTTTGTCTTTGATTTGGTTTTGCAAGGGCGCCTTATGTACCCTTCACGGATTCTTTACCAACACTAAAAGTATGTATTCATTGTACAGAATTGTGCCATACAGAAGAATAAATAAAACACCTTTTCTTTCATGTAGTTTCGCTAGGGAGCAATGTACCCTTCAAGGGTCCTTTACGAACACGAAAAGTATATATTCATTGTACAGAATTGTGCCATACAGAAGAATAAATAAAACAGCTTTTCTTTTTTGTGGTTTCGCAAGGGCGCAATGTAACCTTCACAGGTTCTTTACGAACACGAAAAGTATGTATTCATTGTACAGAATTGTGCCATGCAGGAGAATAAATAAAACAGCTTTCTTTTTATATTGTTTCCCAAGGGCGCCTTATGTAAAGGGCGCAGTGTACCCTTCACGGATTCTTTACCAACAATAAAAGTATGTATTCATTGTACAGAATTGTGCCATACAGAAGAATAAGTAAAAAAGCTTTTCCTTTATTTGGTTTCGCAAGGGCGCCTTATGTAAAGGGCGCAGTGTACTTTTCACGGATTCTTTACCAACACTAAAAGTATGTATTCATTCTACAGAATTGTGACTTACAGAAGAATAAATAAAACCGTTTGTGTTTGATTTGGTTTTGCAAGGGCTCCTTATGTACCCTTCACGGATTCTTTACGAACACGAAAAGTATGTATTCATTGTACAGAATTGTGCCACACAGGAGAATAAATAAAACAGCTTCTCTTTTATGTGGTTTCCCAAGGGCGCTTTATGAAAAGGGCGCAGTGTACCCTTCACGGATTCTTTACCAACACTAAAAGTATGTATTCATTGTACAGAATTGTGCAGTACAGAAGAATAAATAAAACACCTTTTCTTTTATGTAGTTTCACAAGGGAGCAATGTACCCTTCAAGGGTCCTTTACGAACACGAAAAGTATATATTTATTGTACAGAATTGTACCATACAGGAGAATAAATAAAACAGCTTTTCTTTTATGTGGTTTCGCAAGGACGACTTATGTAAAGGGCGCAATGTACCCTTCACGGATTCTTTACAAACACTAAAAGTATCTATCCATTGTACAGAATTGTGCCATACAGAAGAATAAATAAAACAGCTTTTCTTTTATGTGGTTTCGCAAGAGCGCAATGAACCCTTCACGGAATCTTTACCAACACTAAAAGTATGTATTCATTGTACAGAATTGTGCCATACAGAAGAATAAATAAAACAGCTTTTCTTTTATTTGGTTTCGCAAGGGTGCCTTATGAAAAAGGCGCAGTGTACCCTTCACGGATTCTTTACCAACACTAAAAGTATGTATTCATTGTACAGAATTGTGCCACACAGTAGAATAAACAAAACAACTTTTCTTTTATGTAGATTCGCAAGGGCGCCATATGTAATAGGCGCAGTGTATCCTTCACGGATTCTTTACCAACACTAAAAGTATGTATTCATTGTACAGAATTGTGCCATACAGAAGAATAAATAAAACAGCTTTTCTTTTTTGTGGTGTAGCAAGGGCGCAATGTAACCTTCACAGGTTCTTTACGAACACGAAAAGTATGTATTCATTGTACAGAATTATGCCATGCAGGAGAATAAATAAAACAGCTTTCTTTTATATTGTTTCCCAAGGGCGCCTTATGTAAAGGGCGCAGTGTACCCTTCACGGATTCTTTACCAACACTAAAAGTATGTATTCATTGTACAGAATTGTGCCACACAGAAGAATAAATAAAACAATTTTCTTTTATGTAGATTCGCAAGGGCGCCTTATGAAAAGGGCGCAGTGTAAACTTCACGAATTCTTTACCAACACTAAAGTATGTATTCATTGTAAAGAGTTGTGCCAAACAGTAGAATATATAAAACAGCTTTTATTTTATGTGGTTTCGCAAGGGCGCAATGTACCTTTCATGGATTCTTTACCAACACTAAAAGTATGTATTCATTGTAAAGAATTGTGCCATACAGGACAATAAATAAAACAGCTTTGCTTTTATGTGGTTTCGCATGGGGCCTTATGTAAAGGGCGCAGTGTACCCTTCACGGATTCTTTGCCAACACTAAAAGGATGTATTCATTCTACAGAATTGTGACGTACAGAAGAATAAATAAAACAGCTTTTCTTTTATGTGGTTTCGCAAGGGCGCCTTATGTAAAGGGTGCAATGTACACTTCACGGGTTCTTTACCAACACTAAAAATATGCATTCATTGTACAGAATTGTGCCATAGAGAAGAATAAATAAAACCGTTTGTCTTTGATTTGGTTTTGCAAGGGCGCCTTATGTACCCTTCACGGATTCTTTACCAACACTAAAAGTATGTATTCATTGTACAGAATTGTGCCATATAGAAGAATAAATAAAACAGCTTTTCTTTTATGTAGTTTCGCAAGGGAGCATAGTACCCTTCAAGGGTCCTTTACGAACACGAAAAATATATATTTATTGTACAGAATTGTGCCATACAGGAGAATAAATAAAACAGCTTTTCTTTAATGTTTTTCGCAATGGCGCCTTATGTAAAGGGTTTAGTGCACCCTTCACAGATTCGTTACCAACACTAAAAGTATGTATTCATTGTACAGAATTGTGCCATACACAAGAATAAATAAAACAGTTTTTCTTTTATGTGGTTTCGCAAGGGAGCCTTATGTAAAGGGCGCAGTGTGCCCTTCACGGATTCTTTGCCAACACTAAAAGTATGTATTCATTCTACAGAATTGTGACGTACAGAAGATTAAATAAAACAGCTTTTCTTTTATGTGGTTTCGCAAGGGCGCTTTTTGTAAAGAGTGCAATGTACACTTCACGGGTTCTTTACCAACACTAAAAATATGCAGTCATTGTACAGAATTGTGCCATAGAGAAGAATAAATAAAACCGTTTTCTTTGATTTGGTTTCGCAAGGGCGCCTTATGTACCCTTCACGGATTCTTTATCAACACTAAAAGTATGTATTCATTGTACAGAATTGTGCCATAGAGGTGAATAAATAAAACAGTTTTTCTTTTATGTGGTTTCGCAAGTGCGCAATGTACCCTTCTCGTGTTCTTTACGAACACGAAAAATATGTATTGAATGTACAGAATTGTGCCATACAGGACAATAAATAAAAAACATTTTCTTTTATGTGGTTTCGCAAGGGCGCCTTATGTAAAGGGCGCAGTGTACCCTTCACGGATTCTTTGCCAACACTAAAAGTATGTGTTCATTATACAGAATTGTGACGTACAGAAGAATAAATGAAACAGCTTTTCTTTGATGTGGTTTCGCAAGGGCGCCTTATGTAAAGGTTGCAATGTACACTTCACGGGTTCTTTACCAACTCTAAAAATTTGTATTCAATGTGCACAACTGTGCCATACAGAAGAATAAATAAAATACCTTTTCTTTTATGTGGTTTCGCAAGGGCGCCTTATGTAAAGGGTGCAGTGCACCCTTCAAAGATTCGTTACCAACAATAAAAGTATGTATTCATTGTACAGAATTGTGCCATACAGAAGATTAAATAAAACAGCTTTTCTTTTATGTGGTTTCCCAAGGGCGCAGTGTACCCTTCACGGATTCTTTACCAACACTAAAGGTATGTATTCATTGTACAGAGTTGTGCCATAGAGGAGAATAAATAAAACAGCTTTTCTTTTTGTGGTTTCGCAAGAGCGCAATGTACCCTTTACGGATTCTTTACCAACATGAGAAGTGTGTATTCATTGTACAGAATTGTGGCGTACAGAAGAATAAATAAAACAGCTTTTCTTTTATGTAGTTTCGCAAGGGCGCCTTATGTAAAGGGTGCAATGTACACTTCACGGGTTCCTTACCAACACTTAAAATATGCATTCATTGTACAGTATTGTGCCATACAGAAGAATAAATAAAACCGTTTGTCTTTGATTTGGTTTCGCAAGGGCGCCTTATGTACCCTTCACGGATTCTTTACCAACACTAAAAGTATGTATTCATTGTACAGAATTGTGCCACAGAGGAGAAAAAATAAAGCAGCTTTACTTTTATGTGGTTTCGCAAGAGCGCAATGTACCCTTCACGGATTTTTTACCAACACTAAAAGTATGTATTCATTGTACAGAATTGTGCCGTACAGAAGAATAAATAAAACAGCTTTTCTTTTATGTGAGTTCGCAAGGGCGCAATGTACCCTTCTCGGGTTCCTTACGAACACGAAAAGTATGTATTCATTGTACAGATTTGTGCCATAGAGGAGAATAAATAAAACAGTTTTTCTTTTATGTGGTATCCCAAGGGCGCCTTATGTAAAGTGCGCAGTGTACCCTTCACGGATCCAACACTAAAAGGATGTATCCATTGTACAGAATTGTGCCATTCAGAAGAATAAATAAAACAGCTTTTTTTTATTTGGTTTCGCAAGAGAGCAATGTACCCTTCACGGACTCTTTACCAACACTAAAAGTATGTATTCATTGTACAGAATTGTGCCATACAGAAGAATAAATAAAACAGCTTTTCTTTTATGTGGTTTCGCAAGGGCGCCTTATGTAAAGGGTGCAATGTACACTTCACGGGTTCTTTACCAACACTAAAAATATGCATTCATTGTACAGAATTGTGCCATACAGAAGAATAAATAAAACAGCTTTTCATTTATGTGGTTTCGCAAGGGCGCAATGTACCCTTCTCGGGTTCTATAGGAACACGAAAAGTATGTATTCATTGTACAGAATAGCGCCATACAGGATAATAAATAAAACAGCTTTTCTTTTATGTGGTTTCCCAAGGGCGCCTTATGTAAAGGTCGCAGTGTACCCTTCACGGATTTTTTGCCAACACTAAAAGTATGTATTCATGTACAGAATTGTGGCGTACAGAAGAATAAATAAAACAGCTTTTCTTTTATGTAGTTTCGCAAGGGCGCCTTATGTAAAGGGCGCAGTGTACCCTTCACGGATTCTTTACCAACACTAAAAGTATGTATAAATTGTACAGAATTGTGCCATACAGAAGAATAAATAAAACAGCTTTTCTTTTATGTGGTTTCGCAAGAGATCAATGTACCCTTAACGGATTATTTACCAACACTAAAAGTATGTATTCATTGTACAGAATTGTGCCATACAGAAGAATAAATAAAACAGCTTTTCTTTTATGTGGTTTCGCAAGGGCGCAATGTACCCGTCACGGGTTCTTTTCGAACACGAAAAGTATGTATTCATTGTACAGAATTGTGCCATAGAACAGAATAAATAAAACAGCTTTTCTTTTATGTGGTTTCCCAAGGGCGCCTTATGTAAAGGGCGCAGTGTACCCTTCACGGATTCTTTAACAACACTAAAAGTATGTATTCATTGTACAAAATTGTGCCATAGAGAAGAATAAATAAAACAACTTTTCTTTTATGTAGTTTCGCAAGGGCGCCTTATGTAAAGGACGCAGTGTACCCTTCACGGCTTCTTTACGAACACGAAAAGTATGTATTCATTGTACAGAATTATGCCATACGGGACAATAAATAAAACAGCTTTTCTTTTATGTGGTTTCGCAAGGGCGCTTTATGTAAACGGTTTAGTGCACCCTTCACGGATTCTTTATCAACACTAAAAGTATGTATCCATTGTACAGAATTGTGCCATACAGAAGAATAAATAAAACAGCTTTTCTTTTATGTGGTTTCACAAGAACGCAATGTACCCTTCACGGATTCTTTACCAACACTAAAAGTATGTATTCATTGTACAGAATTGTGCCATACAGAAGAATAAATAAAACAACTTTTCTTTTTTGTGGTGTCGCAAGGGCGCAATGTAACCTTCACAGGTTCTTTACGAACACGAAAAGTATGTATTCATTGTACAGAATTATGCCATGCAGGAGAATAAATAAAACAGCTTTCTTTTATATTGTTTCCTAAGGGCGCCTTATGTAAAGGGCGCAGTGTACCCTTCACGGATTCTTTACCAACACTAAATTATGTATTCATTGTACAGAATTGTGCCACACAGAAGAATAAATAAAACAATTTTCTTTTATGTAGATTCGCAAGGGCGCCTTACGAAAAGGGCGCAGTGTACCCTTCACGAATTCTTTACCAACACTAAAGTATGTATTCATTGTACAGAGTTGTGCCAAACAGTAGAATATATAAAACAGCTTTTATTTTATGTGGTTTCGCAAGGGCGCAATGTACCTTTCATGGATTCTTTACCAACACTAAAAGTATGTATTCATTGTAAAGAATTGTGCCATACAGGACAATAAATAAAACAGCTTTGCTTTTATGTGGTTTCGCATGGGGCCTTATGTAAAGGGCGCAGTGTACCCTTCACGGATTCTTTGCCAACACTAAAAGGATGTATTCATTCTACAGAATTGTGACGTACAGAAGAATAAATAAAACAGCCTTTCTTTTATGTGGATTCGCAAGGGCGCCTTATGTAAAGGGTGCAATGTACACTTCACGGGTTCTTTACCAACACTAAAAATATGCATTCATTGTACAGAATTGTGCCATAGAGAAGAATAAATAAAACCGTTTGTCTTTGATTTGGTTTTGCAAGGGCGCCTTATGTACCCTTCACGGATTCTTTACCAACACTAAAAGTATGTATTCAATGTACAGAATTGTGCCATACAGAAGAATAAAAAAAACAGCTTTTCTTTTATGTGGTTTCGCAAAGGCGCAATGTACCCTTCACGGGTTCTTTACGAACACGAAAAGTATTTATTCATTGTACAGAATTGTGCCATACAGGAGAATAAATAAAACAGCTTTTCTTTTATGTGGTTTCCCAAGGGCGCTTTATGTAAAGGGCGCAGTGTACCCTTCACGGATTCTTTACCAACACTAAAAGTATGTATTCATTGTACAGAATTGTGCCATATAGAAGAATAAATAAAACAGCTTTTCTTTTATGTAGTTTCGCAAGGGAGCAGTGTACCCTTCAAGGGTCCTTTACGAACACGAAAAATATAAATTTATTGTACAGAATTGTGCCATACAGGAGAATAAATAAAACAGCTTTTCTTTTATGTGGTTTCGCAATGGCGCCTTATGTAAAGGGTTTAGTGCACCCTTCACAGATTCGTTACCAACACTAAAAGTATGTATTCATTGTACAGAATTTTGCCATACACAAGAATAAATAAAACAGCTTTTCTTTTATGTGGTTTCGCAAGGGAGCCTTATGTAAAGGGCGCAGTGTGCCCTTCACGGATTCTTTGCCAACACTAAAAGTATGTATTCATTCTACAGAATTGTGACGTACAGAAGATTAAATAAAACAGCTTTTCTTTTATGTGGTTTCGCAAGGGCGCTTTTTGTGAAGAGTGCAATGTACACTTCACGGGTTCTTTACCAACACTAAAAATATGCAGTCATTGTACAGAATTGTGCCATAGAGAAGAATAAATAAAACCGTTTTCTTTGATTTGGTTTCGCAAGGGCGCCTTATGTACCCTTCACGGATTCTTTATCAACACTAAAAGTATGTATTCATTGTACAGAATTGTGCCATAGAGGTGAATAAATAAAACAGCTTTTCTTTTATGTGGTTTCGCAAGTGCGCAATGTACCCTTCTCGTGTTCTTTACGAACACGAAAAATATGTATTGATTGTACAGAATTGTGCCATACAGGACAATAAATAAAAAACCTTTTCTTTTATGTGGTTTCGCAAGGGCGCCTTATGTAAAGGGCGCAGTGTACCCTTCACGGATTCTTTGCCAACACTAAAAGTATGTGTTCATTATACAGAATTGTGACGTACAGAAGAATGAATAACACAGCTTTTCTTTTATGTGGTTTCGCAAGGGCGCCTTATGTAAAGGTTGCAATGTACACTTCACGGGTTCTTTACCAACTCTAAAAATATGTATTCATTGTGCACAACTGTGCCATACAGAAGAATAAATAAAATACCTTTTCTTTTATGTGGTTTCGCAAGGGCGCCTTATGTAAAGGGTGCAGTGCACCCTTCAAAGATTCGTTACCAACAATAAAAGTATGTATTCATTGTACAGAATTGTGCCATACAGAAGAATAAATAAAACAGCTTTTCTTTTATGTGGTTTCCCAAGGGCGCAGTGTACCCTTCACGGATTCTTTACCAACACTAAAGGTATGTATTCATTGTACAGAGTTGTGCCATAGAGGAGAATAAATAAAACAGCTTTTCTTTTTGTGGTTTCGCAAGAGCGCAATGTACCCTTTACGGATTCTTTACCAACATGAAAAGTGTGTATTCATTGTACAGAATTGTGACGTACAGAAGAATAAATAAAACAGCTTTTCTTTTATGTAGTTTCGCAAGGGCGCCTTATGTAAAGGGTGCAATGTACACTTCACGGGTTCCTTACCAACACTTAAAATATGCATTCATTGTACAGTATTGTGCCATACAGAAGAATAAATAAAACCGTTTGTCTTTGATTTGGTTTCGCAAGGGCGCCTTATGTACCCTTCACGGATTCTTTACCAACAATAAAAGTATGTATTCATTGTACAGAATTCTGCGATAGAGGAGAAAAAATAAAACAGCTTTACTTTTATGTGGTTTCGCAAGAGCGCAATGTACCCTTCACGGATTTTTTACCAACACTAAAAGTATGTATTCTTGTACAGAATTCTGCCGTACAGAAGAATAAATAAAACAGCTTTTCTTTTATGTGAGTTCGCAAGGGCGCAATGTACCCTTCTCGGGTTCCTTACGAACACGAAAAGTATGTATTCATTGTACAGATTTGTGCCATAGAGGAGAATAAATAAAACAGTTTTTCTTTTATGTGGTATCCCAAGGGCGCCTTATGTAAAGTGCGCAGTGTACCCTTCACGGATTCTTTACCAACACTAAAAGGATGTATCCATTGTACAGAATTGTGCCATACAGAAGAATAAATAAAACAGCTTTTTTTTTATTTGGTTTCGCAAGAGGGCAATGTACCCTCACGGACTCTTTACCAACACTAAAAGTATGTATTCATTGTACAGAATTGTGCCATACAGAAGAATAAATAAAACAGCTTTTCTTTTATGTGGTTTCGCAAGGGCGCCTTATCTAAAGGGTGCTGTGCACCCTTCACAGATTCGTTACCAACACTAAAAGTATGTATTCATTGTACAGAATTGTGCCAAAGAGAAGAATAAATAAAACAGCTTTTCTTTTATGTGGTTTCGCAAGGGAGCAATGTACCCTTCACGAGTTCTTTACGAACACGAAAAGTATGTATTCATTGTACAGAATTGTGCCATACAGGAGAATAAATAAAACAGCTTTTCTTTTATGTTGTTTCGCAAGGGCGCCTTATGTAAAAGGTTTAGTGCAACCTTCACAGATTCGTTACCAACACTAAAAGTATGTATTCATTGTACGGAATTGTGCCATACAGAAGAATAAATAAAACAGCTTTTCTTTTATGTGGTTTCGCAAGGGCGCCTTTTGTAAAGGGCGCAGTGTACCCTTCACGGATTCTTTGCCAACACTAAAAGTATGTATTCATTCTACAGAATTGTGACGTACAGAAAAATAAATAATACAGCTTTTCTTTTATGTGGTTTCGCAAGGGCGCCTTATGTAAAGGGTGCAATGTACACTTCACGGGTTCTTTACCAACACTAAAAATATGCATTCATTGTACAGAATTGTGCCATACCGAAGAATAAATAAAACAGCTTTTCTTTTATTTGGTTTCGCAAGGGCGCAATGTACCCTTCTCGGGTTCTATAGGAACACGAAAAGTATGTATTCATTGTACAGAATAGCGCCATACAGGAGAATAAATAAAACAGCTTTCCTTTTATGTGGTTTCCCAAGGGCGCCTTATGTAAAGGTCGCAGTGTACCCTTCATGGATTTTTTGCCAACACTAAAAGTATGTATTCATGTACAGAATTGTGGCGTACAGAAGATTAAATAAAACAGCTTTTCTTTTATGTAGTTTCGCAAGGGCGCCTTATGTAAAGGGCGCAGTGTACCCTTCACGGATTCTTTACCAACACTAAAAGTATGTATAAATTGTACAGAATTGTGCCATACAGAAGAATAAATAAAACAGCTTTTCTTTTATGTGGTTTCGCAAGAGAACAATGTACCCTTCACGGATTATTTACCAACACTAAAAGTATGTATTCATTGTACAGAATTGTGCCATACAGAAGAATAAATAAAACAGCTTTTCTTTTATGTGGTTTCGCAAGGGCGCAATGTACCCGTCACGGGTTCTTTTCGAACACGAGAAGTATGTATTCATTGTACAGAATTGTGCCATAGAACAGAATAAATAAAACAGCTTTTCTTTTATGTGGTTTCCCAAGGGCGCCTTATGTAAAGGGCGCAGTGTACCCTTCACGGATTCTTTAACAACACTAAAAGTATGTATTCATTGTACAAAATTGTGCCATAGAGAAGAATAAATAAAACAACTTTTCTTTTATGTAGTTTCGCAAGGGCGCCTTATGTAAAGGACGCAGTGTACCCTTCACGGATCCTTTACCAACACTAAAAGTATGTATTCCTTGTACAGAATTGTGCCATACAGGAGAATAAATAAAACAGCTTTTCTTTTATGTGGTTTCGCAAGGGCGCAATGTACCATTCATTGATTCATTACCAACACTAAAGGTATGTATTCAATGTACAGAATTGTGCCATACAAGAGAATAAATAAAACAGCTTTTCTCTTATGTGGTTTCGCAAGGGCGCCTTATGTAAAGGGCGCAGTGTACCCTTCACGGATTCTTTGCCAACACTAAAAGTATGTGTTCATTGTACAGAATTGTGACGTACAGAAGAATAAATAAAACAACTTTTCTTATATGTGGTTTCGCAAGAGCGCCTTATGTAAAGGTTGCAATGTACACTTCACGGGTTCTTTACCAACTCTAAAAATATGTATTCATTCTGCACAACTGTGCCATACAGAAGAATAAATAAAATACCTTTTCTTTTATGTGGTTTCGCAAGGGCGCCTTATGTAAAGAATGCCGTGCACCCTTCAAAGATTCGTTACCAACACTAAAAGTATATATTCATTGTACAGAATTGTGCCATACAGAAGAATAAATAAAACAGTTTTTCTTTTATGTGGTTTCGCAAGGGCGCCTTTTGTAAAGGGTGCAGTGCACCCTTCAAAGATTCGTTACCAACACTAAAAGTATGTATTCATTGTACAGAATTGTGCCATACAGAAGAATAAATAAAACAGCTTTTCTTTTATGTGGTTTCGCAAGGGCGCCTTATGTAAAGGGCGCAGTGTACCCTTCACGGATACTTTGCCAACACTAAAAGTATGTGTTCATTGTACAGAATTGTGACGTACAGAAGTATAAATAAAACAGCTTTTCTTATATGTGGTTTCGCAAGGGCGCCTTATGTAAATGTTGCAATGTACACTTCACGGCTTCTTTACCAACTCTAAAAATATGTATTCATTGTGCACAACTGTGCCATACAGAAGAATAAATAAAATACCTTTTCTTTTATGTGGTTTCGCAAGGGCGCCTTATGTAAAGGGTGCCGTGCACCCTTCAAAGATTCTTTACCAACACTAAAGGTATGTATTCATTGTACAGAGTTGTGCCATAGAGGAGACAAAATAAAACAGCTTTTCTTTTGTGTGGTTTCGCAAGAGCGCAATGTACCCTTTACGGATTCTTTACCAACACTAAAAGTATGTATTCATTGTTCAGAATTGTGACGTACAGAAGAATAAATAAAACAGCTTTTCTTTTATGTAGTTTCGCAAGGGCGCCTTATGTAAAGGGTGCAATGTACACTTCACGGGTTCCTTACCAACACTAAAAATATGCATTCATTGTACAGTATTGTGCCATACAGAAGAATAAATAAAACCGTTTGTCTTTGATTTGGTTTCGCAAGGGCGCCTTATGTACCCTTCACGGATTCTTTACCAACACTAAAATTATGTATTCTTTGTACAGAATTGTGCCATAGAGGAGAATAAATAAAACAGCTTTACTTTTATGTGGTTTCGCAAGAGCGCAATGTACCCTTCACGGATTTTTTACCAACACTAAAAGTATGTATTCATTGTACAGAATTGTGCCGTACAGAAGAATAAATAAAACAGCTTTTCTTTTATGTGTGTTAGAAAGGGCGCAATGTAACCTTCTCGGGTTCCTTACGAAGACGAAAAGTATGTATTCATTGTACAGATTTGTGCCATACAGGAGAATAAATAAAACAGTTTTTCTTTTATGTGGTATCCCAAGGGCGCCTTATTTAAAGTGCACAGTGTACCCTTCACGGATTCTTTACCAACACTAAAAGTATGTATCCATTGTACAGAATTGTGCCATACAGAAGAATAAATAAAACAGCTTTTTTATTATTTGGTTTCGCAAGAGAGCAATGTACCCTTCACGGACTCTTTACCAAAACTAAAAGTATGTATTCATTGTACAGAATTGTGCCATACAGAAGAATAAATAAAACAGCATTTCTTTTATGTGGTTTCGCAAGAGCGCCTTATCTAAAGAGTGCTGTGCACCTTTCAAAGATTCGTTACCAACACTAAAAGTATGTATTCATTGTACAGAATTGTGCCAAAGAGACGAATAAATAAAACAGCTTTTCTTTTATGTGGTTTCGCAAGGGAGCAATGTACCCTTCACGAGTTCTTTACGAACACGAAAAGTATGTATTCATTGTACAGAATTGTGCCATACAGGAGAGTAAATAAAACAGCTTTTCTTTTATGTGGTTTCGCAAGGGCGCCTTATGTAAAGGGTTTAGTGCACCCTTCACAGATTCGTTACCAACACTAAAAGTATGTATTCATTGTACGGAATTGTGCCATACAGAAGAATAAATAAAACAGCTTTTCTTTTTTGTGGTTTCGCAAGGGCGCCTTTTGTAAAGGGCGCAGTGTACCCTTCACGGATTCTTTGCCAACACTAAAAGTATGTATTCATTCTACAGAATTGTGACGTACAGAGGAATAAATAAAACAGCTTTTCTTTTATGTGGTTTCGCAAGGGCGCCTTATGTAAAAGGTGCAATGTACACTTCACGGGTTCTTTACCAACACTAAAAATATGCATTCATTGTACAGAATTGTGCCATACAGAAGAATAAATAAAACAGCTTTTCTTTTATGTGGTTTCGCAAGAGCGCAATGTACCCTTCACTGGTTCTTTTCGAACACGAATAGTTTGTATTCATTGTACAGAATTGTGCCATACAGAAGAATAAATAAAACAGCTTTTCTTTTATGTGGTTTCGCAAGGGCGCAATGTACCCTTCTCGGGTTCTTTAGGAACACGAAAAGTATGTATTCATTGTACAGAATAGCGCCATACAGGAAAATAAATAAAACAGTTTTTTTTATGTGGTTTCCCAAGGGCACCTTATGTAAAGGTCGCAGTGTACCCTTCACGGATTTTTTGCCAACACTAAAAGTATGTATTCATGTACAGAATTTTGGCGTACAGAAGAATAAATCAAACAGCTTTTCTTTTATGTAGTTTCGCAAGGGCGCCTTATGTAAAGGGCGCAGTGTACCCTTCACGGATTCTTTACAAACACTAAAAGTATCTATCCATTGTACAGAATTGTGCCATACAGAAGAATATATAAAACAGCTTTTCTTTTATGTGGTTTCGCAAGAGCGCAATGTACCCTTCACTGGTTCTTTTCGAACTCGAATAGTTTGTATTCATTGTACAGAATTGTGCCATACAGAAGAATAAATAAAACAGCTTTTCTTTTATGTGGTTTCGCAAGGGCGCAATGTACCCTTCTCGAGTTCTTTACGAACACGAAAAGTATGTATTCATTGTACAGAATTGTGTCATACAGAAGAATAAATAAAACAGTTTTTCTTTTATGTGGTTTCGCAAGGGCGCCTTATGTAAAGGGCGCAGTGTACCCTTCACGGATTCTTTATCAACACTGAAAGTATGTATCCATTGTACAGAATTGTGCCGTACAGAAGAATAAATAAAACAGCTTTTCTTTTATGTGGTTTCACAAGAGCGCAATGTACCCTTCACGGATTCTTTACCAACACTAAAAGTATGTATTCATTGTACAGAATTGTGCCATACAGAAGAATAAATAAAACAGCTTTTTTTTTTTGTGGTTTCGCAAGGGCGCAATGTAACCTTCACAGGTTCTTTACGAACACGAAAAGTATGTATTCATTGTACAGAATTGTGCCATGCAGGAGAATAAATAAAACAGGTTTCTTTTTATATTGTTTCCCAAGGGCGCCTTATGTAAAGGGCGCAGTGAACCTTTCACGGATTCTTTACCAACACTAAAAGTATGTATTCATTGTACAGAATTGTGCGACACAGAAGAATAAATAAAACAACTTTTCTTTTATGTAGATTCGCAAGGGCGCCTTATGAAAAGGGCGCAGTGTACCCTTCACGAATTCTTTACCAACACTAAAGTATGTATTCATTGTACAGAATTGTGCCAAACAGAAGAATATATAAAACAGCTTTTATTTTATGTGGTTTCGCAAGGGCGCAATGTACCTTTCATGGATTCTTTACCAACACTAAAAGTATGTATTCATTGTACAGAATTGTTCCATACAGGACAATAAATAAAACAGCTTTTCTTTTATGTGGTTTCGCAAGGGCGCCTTATGTAAAGGGTTTAGTGCACCCTTCACAGATCCGTTACCAACACTAAAAGTATGCATTCATTGTACAGAATTGTGCCATACAGAAGAATAAATAAAAAAGCTTTCCTTTTATGTGGTTTCGCATGGGGCCTTATGTAAAGGGCGCAGTGTACCCTTCACGGATTCTTTGCCAACACTAAAAGGATGTATTCATTCTACAGAATTGTGACGTACAGAAGAATAAATAAAACAGCTTTCCTTTTATGTGGTTTCGCAAGGGCGCCTTATGTAAAGGGTGCAATGTACACTTCACGGGTTCTTTACCAACACTAAAAATATGCATTCATTGTACAGAATTGTGCCATAGAGAAGATTAAATAAAACCGTTTGTCTTTGATTTGGTTTTGCAAGGGCGCCTTATGTACCCTTCACGGATTCTTCACCAACACTAAAAGTATGCATTCATTGTACAGAATTGTGCCATACAGAAGAATAAATAAAACACCTTTTCTTTTATGTAGTTTCGCAAGGGCGCAATGTAACCTTCACAGGTTCTTTACGAACACGAAAAGTATGTATTCATTGTACAGAATTGTGCCATGTAGGAGAATAAATAAAACAGCTTTCTTTTTATATTGTTTCCCAAGGGCGCCTTATGTAAAGGGCGCAGTGTACCCTTCACGGATTCTTTACCAACAATAAAAGTATGTATTCATTGTACAGAATCGTGCCATACAGAAGAATAAATAAAAAAGCTTTTCCTTTATTTGGTTTCGCAAGGGCGCCTTATGTAAAGGGCGCAGTGTACCCTTCACGGATTCTTTACCAACACTAAAAGTATGTATTCATTCTACAGAATTGTGACGTACAGAAGAATAAATAAAACCGTTTGTCTTTGATTTGGTTTTGCAAGGGCTCCTTATGTACCCTTCACGGATTCTTTACGAACACGAAAAGTATGTATTCATTGTACAGAATTGTGCCACACAGGAGAATAAATAAAACAGCTTCTCTTTTATGTGGTTTCCCAAGGGCGCTTTATGAAAAGGGCGCAGTGTACCCTTCACGGATTCTTTACCAACACTAAAAGTATGTATTCATTGTAGAGAATTGTGCAGTACAGAAGAATAAATAAAACACCTTTTCTTTTATGTAGTTTCACAAGGGAGCAATGTACCCTTCAAGGGTCCTTTACGAACACGAAAAGTATATATTTATTGTACAGAATTGTGCCATACAGGAGAATAAATAAAACAGCTTTTCTTTTATGTGGTTTCGCAAGGACGACTTATGTAAAGGGCGCAATGTACCCTTCACGGATTCTTTACAAACACAAATAGTATCTATCCATTGTACAGAATTGTGCCATACAGAAGAATAAATAAAACAGCTTTTCTTTTATGTGGTTTCGCAAGAGCGCAATGAACCCTTCACGGATCCTTTACCAACACTAAAAGTATGTATTCATTGTACAGAATTGTGCCATACAGAAGAATAAATAAAACAGCTTTTCTTTTATTTGGTTTCGCAAGGGCTCCTTATGAAAAGGGCGCAGTGTACCCTTCATGGATTCTTTACCAACACGAAAAGTATGTATTCATTGTACAGAATTGTGCCACACAGGAGAATAAATAAAACAGCTTCTCTTTTATGTAGATTCGCAAGGGCGCCATATGTAAAGGGCGCAGTGTATCCATCACGGATTCTTTACCAACACTAAAAGTATGTATTCATTGTACAGAATTGTGCCAAACAGAAGAATGTATAAAACAGCTTTTATTTTATGTGATTTCGCAAGGGCGCAATGTACATTTCATGGATTCTTTACCAACACTAAAAGTATGTATTCGTTGTACAGAATTCTGCCATACAAGAAAATAAATAAAACAGCTTTTATTTTATGTAGTTTCGCAAGGCCGCCTTATGTGAAGGGTGCAGTGCACCCTTCACAGATTCGTTACCAACACTAAAAGTATGTATTCATTGTACAGGATTGTGCCATACAGAGGAATAAATAAAACAGCTTTTCTTTTATGTAGTTTCACAAGGGCGCAATGTACCCTTCACGGCTTCTTTACGAACACGAAAAGTATGTATTCATTGTACAGAATTGTGCCATACAGGACAATAAATAAAACAGCTTTTCTTTTATGTGATTTCGCAAGGGCGCTTTATGTAAAGGGTTTAGTGCACCCTTCACAGATCCGTTACCAACACTAAAAGTATGCATTCATTGTACAGAATTGTGCCACACAGAAGAATAAATAAAACAGCTTTGCTTTTATGTGGTTTCGCATGGAGCCTTATGTAAAGGGCGCAGTGTACCCTTCACGGATTCTTTGCCAACACTAAAAGTATGTATTCATTCTACAGAATTGTGACGTACAGAATAATAAATAAAACAGCTTTTCTTTTATGTGGTTTCGGAAGGGCGCCTTATGTAAAGGGTGCAATGTACACTTCACGGGTTCTTTACCAACACTAAAAATATGCATTCATTTTACAGAATTGTGCCATAGAGGAGAATAAATAAAACAGCTTTTCTTTTATGTGGTTTCGCAAGAGCGCAATGTACCCTTCACGCATTCATTACCAACACTAAAAGTATGTATTCATTCTACAGAATTGTGCCAAACAAGAAAATAAATAAAACAGCTTTTCTTTTATGTGTTTTGCAAGAGCGCAATGAACCCTTCACGGATTCATTACCAACACTAAAAGTACGTATTCACTGTACAGAATTGTGCCATACAGAAGAATAAATAAAACAGCTTTTCTTTTATGTGGTTTCGCAAGGGCGCAATGTACCCTTCTCGGGTTTTTTACGAACACGAAAAGTATGTATTCATTGTACAGAATTGTGCCATACAGGAGAATAAATAAAAAAGCTTCTCTTTTATGTGGTTTCCCAAGGGCGCCTTATGTACCCTTCACGGATTCTTTACCAACACTAAAAGTATGTATTCATTGTAGAGAATTGTGCTATAGAGTAGAATAAATAAAACACCTTTTCTTTTATGTGGTTTCGGAAGAGCGCAATGTACCCTTCACGGATTCATTACCAACACTAAAACTATGTATTCATTGTACAGAATTGTGCCATACAGAACAATATATAAAACAGCTTTTATTTTATGTGGTTTCGCAAGGGCGCAATGTACACTTCATGGATTCTTAACCAACACTAAAAGTATGTATTCATTGTACAGAATTGTGCCATACAAGAGAGTAAATAAAACAGCTTTTCTTTTATGTGGTTTCAAAAGGGTGCCTTATGTAAAGGGCGCAGTGTTCCCTTCACGGATTCTTTACCAACACTAAAAGTATCTATCCATTGTACAGAATTGTGCCATACAGAAGAATATATAAAACAGCTTTTCTTTTATGTGGTTTCGCAAGAGCGCAATGTACCCTTCACGGGTTCTTTACGAACACGAAAAGTTTGTATTCATTGTACAGAATTGTGCCATACAGAAGAATAAATAAAACAGCTTTTCTTTTATGTGGTTTCGCAAGGGCGCAATGTACCCTTCTCGAGTTCTTTACGAACACGAAAAGTATGTATTCATTGTACAGAATTGTGCCATACAGAAGAATAAATAAAACAGCTTTTCTTTTATGTAGTTTCGCAAGGGCGCCTTATGTAAAGGGCGCAGTGTACCCTTCACGGATTCTTTATCAACACTTAAAGTATGTATCTATTGTACACAATTGTGCCATACAGAAGAATAAATAAAACAGCTTTTCTTTTATGTGGTTTCACAAGAGCGCAATGTACCCTTCACGGATTCTTTACCAACACTAAAAGTATGTATTCATTGTACAGAATTGTGCCACACAGAAGAATAAATAAAACAGCTTTTGTTTTATGTGGTTTCGCAAGGGCGACTTATGTAAAGGGTTTTGTGCACCCTTCACAGATCACTTACCAACACTAAAAGTATGCATTCATTGTACAGAATTGTGCCATACAGAAGAATAAATAAAACAGCTTTGCTTTTATGTGGTTTCGCATGGGGCCTTATGTAAAGGGCGCAGTGTACCCTTCACGGATTCTTTGCCAACACTAAAAGGATGTATTCATTCTACAGAATTGTGACGTACAGAAGAATAAATAAAAAAGCTTTTCTTTTATGTGGTTTCACAAGGGCGTCTTATGTAAATGGTGCAATGTACACTTCACGGGTTCTTTACCAACACTAAAAATATGCATTCATTGTACAGAATTGTGCTATAGAGAAGATTAAATAAAACCGTTTGTCTTTGATTTGGTTTTGCAAGGGCGCCTTATGTACCCTTCACGGATTCTTTACCAACACTAAAAGTATGTATTCAATGTACAGAATTGTGCCATACAGAAGAATAAATAAAACAACATTTCTTTTATGTGGTTTCGCAAAGGCGCAATGTACCCTTCACGGGTTCTTTACGAACACGAAAATTATGTATTCATTGTACAGAATTGTGCCATACAGAAGTATAAATAAAACAGTTTTCTTTTATTTGGTTTCGAAAGGGCGCCTTATGTAAAGGGCGCAGTGTACCCTTCACGGATTCTTTACCAACACTAAAAGTATGTATTCATTGTACAGAATTGTGCCACACAGAAGAATAAATAAAACAACTTTTCTTTTATGTAGATTCGCAAGTGCGCCATATGTAAAGGGCGCAGTGTATCCTTCACGGATTCTTTACCAACACTAAAAGTATGTATTCATTGTACAGAATTGTGCCAAACAGAAGAATGTATAAAACAGCTTTTATTTTATGTGGTTTCGCAAGGGCGCAACGTACCTTTCATGGATTCTTTACCAACACTAAAAGTATGTATTCGTTGTACAGAATTCTGCCATACAGGAAAATAAATAAAACAGCTTTTCTTTAATGTAGTTTCGCAAGGGAGCAATGTACCCTTCACGGGTCCTTTACGAAAACGAAAAGTATATATTTATTGTATACAATTGTGCCATGCAGGAGAACAAATAAAACAGCTTTTCTTTTATGTGGTTTCGCAAGGGCGCCTTATGTAAAAGGCGCAATGTACCCTTCACGGTTTCTTTACCAACACTAAAAGTATGAATTCATTGTACAGAATTGTGCCATACAGAAGGATAAATAAAACAGCTTCTCTTTTATGTGGTTTCGCAAGAGCGCAATGTACTCTTCACGGTTTCTTTACCAACATTAAAGTATGTATTCATTGTACAGAATTGTGCCATACAGAAGAATAAATAAGACAGCTTTTCTTTTATGTGGTTTCGCAAGGGCGCAATGTACCCTTCACGGGTTCTTTACGAATAAAAAAAGTATCTATTCATTGTACAGAATTGAGCCATACAGGAGAATAAATAAAACAGCTTTTCTTTTATGTGGTTTCCCAAGGGCGCCTTATGTAAAATGCGCAGTGTACCCTTCACGGATTCTTTACCAACACTAAAAGTATGTATTCATTGCACAGAATTGTGCCATACAAGAGAATAAATAAAACAGCTTTTCTTTTATGTAGTTTCGCAAGGGCGACTTATGTAAATTGCGCAGTGTACCCTTCACGGATTCTTTACCAACACTAAAAGTATGTATCCATTGTACAGAATTGTGCCATACACAAGAATAAATAAAACAGCTTTTCTTTTATGTGGTTTCGCAAGAGCGCAATGTACCCTTCACGGATTTTTTACCAACACTAAAAGTATGTATTCATTGTACTGTGTTGTGCCATACAGAAGAATAAATAAAACAGCTTTTCTTTTATGTGGTTTCGCAAGGGCGCAATGTACCCATCACGAGTTCTTTACGAACACGAAAAGTATGTATTCATTGTAAAGAATTGTGCCATACAGGAGAATAAATAAAACAGCTTTTCTTTTATGTGGTTTCAAAAGGACGCCTTATGTAAAGGGCGCAGTGTACCCTTCACGGATTCTTTACCAACACTAAAAGTATGTATTCATTGTACAGAATTGTGCCACACAGAAGAATAAATAAAACAACTTTCCTTTTATGTAGATTCACAAGGCCGCCTTATGTAAAGGGCGCAGCGTACCCTTCACAGATTCTTTACCAACACTAAAAGTATGTATTCATTGTACAGAATTGTGCCATACAGAAGAATATATAAAACAGCTTTCGTTTTATGTGGTTTCGCAAGAGCGCAATGTACCCTTCATGGATCCTTTACGGAAACGAAAAGTATGTATTCATTGTACAGAATTGTGCCATAAAAGAGAATAAATAAAACAGCTTTTCTTTTATGTGGTTTCGCAAGAGCGCCTTATGTAAAGGGTGCAATGCACCCTTCACGGATTCTTTGCCAACACTAAAAGTATGTATTCATTCTACAGAATTGTGACGTACAGAAGAATAAATAAAACCGTTTGTCTTTGATTTGGTTTTGCAAGGGCTCCTTATGTACCCTTCACGGATTCTTTACGAACACGAAAAGTATGTATTCATTGTACAGAATTGTGCCATACAGGAGAATAAATAAAACAGCTTCTCTTTTATGTGGTTTCCCAAGGGCGCCTTATGTGAAGGGTGCACTGAACCCTTCACAGATTCGTTACCAACACTAAAAGTATGTATTCATTGTACAGGATTGTGCCATACAGGGGAATTAATAAAACAGCTTTTCTTTTATGTAGTTTCACAAGGGCACAATGTACCCTTCACGACTTCTTTAGGAACACGAAAAGTATGTATTCATTGTACAGAATTGTGCCATACAGGACAATAAATAAAACAGCTTTTCTTTTATGTGGTTTCGCAAGGGCGCCTTATGTAAAGGGTTTAGTGCACCCTTCACAGATCCGTTACCAACACTAAAAGTATGCATTCATTGTACAGAATTGTGCCATACAGAAGAATAAATAAAACAGCTTTGCTTTTATGTGGTTTCGCATGGGGACTTATGTAAAGGGCGCAGTGTACCCTTCACGGATTCTTTGCCAACACTGAAAGTATGTATTCATTCTACAGAATTGTGCCATACAGAAGAATATATAAAACAGCTTTTCTTTTATGTGGTTTCGCAAGAGCGCAATGTACCCTTCACGGGTTCTTTACGAACACGAAAAGTTTGTATTCATTGTACAGAATTGTGCCATACAGAAGAATAAATAAAACAGCTTTTCTTTTATGTGGTTCGCAAGGGCGCAATGTACCCTTCTCGAGTTCTTTACGAACACGAAAAGTATGTATTCATTGTACAGAATTGTGCCATACAGAAGAATAAATAAAACAGCTTTTCTTTTATGTAGTTTCGCAAGGGCGCCTTATGTAAAGGGCGCAGTGTACCCTTCACGGATTCTTTATCAACACTTAAAGTATGTATCTATTGTACACAATTGTGCCATACAGAAGAATAAATAAAACAGCTTTTCTTTTATGTGGTTTCACAAGAGCGCAATGTACCCTTCACGGATTCTTTACCAACACTAAAAGTATGTATTCATTGTACAGAATTGTGCCATACAAAAGAATAAATAAAACAGCTTTTCTTTTTTGTGGTTTCGCAAGGGCGCAATGTAACCTTCACAGGTTCTTTACGAACACGAAAAGTATGTATTCATTGTACAGAATTGTACCATGCAGGAGAATAAATAAAACAGCTTTCTTTTTATATTGTTTCCCAAAGGCGCCTTATGTAAAGGCCGCAGTGTACCCTTCACGGATTCTTTACCAACACTAAAAGTATGTATTCATTGTACAGAATTGTGCCACACAGAAGAATAAATAAAACAGCTTTTGTTTTATGTGGTTTCGCAAGGGCGACTTATGTAAAGGGTTTAGTGCACCCTTCACAGATCACTTACCAACACTAAAAGTATGCATTCATTGTACAGAATTGTGCCATACAGAAGAATAAATAAAACAGCTTTGCTTTTATGTGGTTTCGCATGGGGCCTTATGTAAAGGGCGCAGTGTACCCTTCACGGATTCTTTGCCAACACTAAAAGGATGTATTCATTCTACAGAATTGTGACGTACAGAAGAATAAATAAAAAAGCTTTTCTTTTATGTGGTTTCACAAGGGCGTCTTATGTAAATGGTGCAATGTACACTTCACGGGTTCTTTACCAACACTAAAAATATGCATTCATTGTACAGAATTGTGCTATAGAGAAGATTAAATAAAACCGTTTGTCTTTGATTTGGTTTTGCAAGGGCGCCTTATGTACCCTTCACGGATTCTTTACCAACACTAAAAGTATGTATTCAATATACAGAATTGTGCCATACAGAAGAATAAATAAAACAACATTTCTTTTATGTGGTTTCGCAAAGGCGCAATGTACCCTTCACGGGTTCTTTACGAACACGAAAATTATGTATTCATTGTACAGAATTGTGCCATACAGAAGTATAAATAAAAACGTTTTCTTTTATTTGGTTTCGAAAGGGCGCCTTATGTAAAGGGCGCAGTGTACCCTTCACGGATTCTTTACCAACACTAAAAGTATGTATTCATTGTACAGAATTGTGCCACACAGAAGAATAAATAAAACAACTTTTCTTTTATGTAGATTCGCAAGTGCGCCATATGTAAAGGGCGCAGTGTATCCTTCACGGATTCTTTACCAACACTAAAAGTATGTATTCATTGTACAGAATTGTGCCAAACAGAAGAATGTATAAAACAGCTTTTATTTTATGTGGTTTCGCAAGGGCGCAACGTACCTTTCATGGATTCTTTACCAACACTAAAAGTATGTATTCGTTGTACAGAATTCTGCCATACAGGAAAATAAATAAAACAGCTTTTCTTTAATGTAGTTTCGCAAGGGAGCAATGTACCCTTCACGGGTCCTTTACGAAAACGAAAAGTATATATTTATTGTATACAATTGTGCCATGCAGGAGAACAAATAAAACAGCTTTTCTTTTATGTGGTTTCGCAAGGGCGCCTTATGTAAAAGGCGCAATGTACCCTTCACGGTTTCTTTACCAACACTAAAAGTATGAATTCATTGTACAGAATTGTGCCATACAGAAGGATAAATAAAACAGCTTCTCTTTTATGTGGTTTCGCAAGAGCGCAATGTACTCTTCACGGTTTCTTTACCAACATTAAAGTATGTATTCATTGTACAGAATTGTGCCATACAGAAGAATAAATAAGACAGCTTTTCTTTTATGTGGTTTCGCAAGGGCGCAATGTACCCTTCACGGGTTCTTTACGAATAAAAAAAGTATGTATTCATTGTACAGAATTGAGCCATACAGGAGAATAAATAAAACAGCTTTTCTTTTATGTGGTTTCCCAAGGGCGCCTTATGTAAAATGCGCAGTGTACCCTTCACGGATTCTTTACCAACATTAAAAGTATGTATTCATTGCACAGAATTGTGCCATACAAGAGAATAAATAAAACAGCTTTTCTTTTATGTAGTTTCGCAAGGGCGACTTATGTAAATTGCGCAGTGTACCCTTCACGGATTCTTTACCAACACTAAAAGTATGTATCCATTGTACAGAATTGTGCCATACACAAGAATAAATAAAACAGCTTTTCTTTTATGTGGTTTCGCAAGGGCGCAATGTACCCATCACGAGTTCTTTACGAACACGAAAAGTATGTATTCATTGTAAAGAATTGTGCCATACAGGAGAATAAATAAAACAGCTTTTCTTTTATGTGGTTTCAAAAGGACGCCTTATGTAAAGGGCGCAGTGTACCCTTCACGGATTCTTTACCAACACTAAAAGTATGTATTCATTGTACAGAATTGTGCCACACAGAAGAATAAATAAAACAACTTTCCTTTTATGTAGATTCACAAGGCCGCCTTATGTAAAGGGCGCAGCGTACCCTTCACAGATTCTTTACCAACACTAAAAGTATGTATTCATTGTACAGAATTGTGCCATACAGAAGAATATATAAAACAGCTTTCGTTTTATGTGGTTTCGCAAGAGCGCAATGTACCCTTCATGGATCCTTTACGGAAACGAAAAGTATGTATTCATTGTACAGAATTGTGCCATAAAAGAGAATAAATAAAACAGCTTTTCTTTTATGTGGTTTCGCAAGAGCGCCTTATGTAAAGGGTGCAATGCACCCTTCACGGATTCTTTGCCAACACTAAAAGTATGTATTCATTCTACAGAATTGTGACGTACAGAAGAATAAATAAAACCGTTTGTCTTTGATTTGGTTTTGCAAGGGCTCCTTATGTACCCTTCACGGATTCTTTACGAACACGAAAAGTATGTATTCATTGTACAGAATTGTGCCATACAGGAGAATAAATAAAACAGCTTCTCTTTTATGTGGTTTCCCAAGGGCGCCTTATGTGAAGGGTGCACTGAACCCTTCACAGATTCGTTACCAACACTAAAAGTATGTATTCATTGTACAGGATTGTGCCATACAGGGGAATTAATAAAACAGCTTTTCTTTTATGTAGTTTCACAATGGCACAATGTACCCTTCACGACTTCTTTAGGAACACGAAAAATATGTATTCATTGTACAGAATTGTGCCATACAGGACAATAAATAAAACAGCTTTTCTTTTATGTGGTTTCGCAAGGGCGCCTTATGTAAAGGGTTTAGTGCACCCTTCACAGATCCGTTACCAACACTAAAAGTATGCATTCATTGTACAGAATTGTGCCATACAGAAGAATAAATAAAACAGCTTTGCTTTTATGTGGTTTCGCATGGGGACTTATGTAAAGGGCGCAGTGTACCCTTCACGGATTCTTTGCCAACACTAAAAGTATGTATTCATTCTACAGAATTGTGACGTACAGAAGAATAAATAAAACAGCTTTTCTTTTATGTGGTTTCGGAAGGGCGCCTTATGTAAAGGGTGCAATGTACACTTCACGGGTTCTTTACCAACACTAAAAGTATGCATTCATTGTACAGAATTGTGCCATAGAGGAGAATAAATAAAACAGCTTTTCTTTTATGTGGTTTCGCAAGAGCGCAATGTACCCTTCACGCATTCATTACCAACACTAAAAGTATGTATTCATTGTACAGAATTGTGCCATACAAGAAAATAAATAAAACAGCTTTTCTTTTATGTGTTTTGCAAGAGCGCAATGTACCCTTCACGGATTCATTACCAACACTAAAAGTATGTATTCATTGTACAGAATTGTGCCATACAGAAGAATAAATAAAACAGCTTTTCTTTTATGTGGTTTCGCAAGGGCGCAATGTACCCTTCTCGGGTTTTTTACGAACACGAAAATTATGTATTCATTGTACAGAATTGTGCCATACAGGAGAATAAATAAAACAGCTTCTCTTTTATGTGGTTTCCCAAGGGCGCCTTATGTAAAGAGCGCAGTGTACCCTTCACGGATTCTTTGCCAACACTAAAAGTATGTATTCATTGTACAGAATTGTGACGTACAGAAGAATAAATCAAACAGCTTTTCTTTTATGTAATTTCGAAAGGGCGCCTTATGTAAAGGGCGCAGTGTACCCTTCACGGATTCTTTACCAACACTAAAAGTATCTATCCATTGTACAGAATTGTGCCATACAGAAGAAATAATAAAACAGCTTTTCTTTTATCTGGTTTTGCAAGAGCGCAATTAAACCTTCACGGATTCTTTACCAACACTAAAAGTATGTATTGATTGTACAGAATTGTGCCATACAGAATAATAAAAAAACAGCTTTTCTTTTATGTGGTTTCGCAAGGGCGCAATGTACCCTTCACGGGTTCTTTACGAACACGAAAAGTATGTATTCATTGTACAGAATTGTGCCATACAGGAGAATAAATAAAACAGCCTTTCCTTTATGTGGTTTCCCAAGGGCGTTTTATGTAAAGGGCGCAGTGTACCCTTCACGGATTTTTAACCAACACTAAAAGTATGTATTCATTGTACAGAATTGTGCCATACAGAAGAATAAATAAAACAACTTTTCTTTTATGTAGTTTCGCAAGGGAGCAATGTACCCTTCACGGGTCCTTTACGAAAACGAAAAGTATATATTTATTGTATAGAATTGTGCCATGCAGGAGAACAAATAAAACAGCTTTTCTTTTATGTGGTTTCGCAAGGGCGCCTTATGTAAAGGGCGCAATGTACCCTTCACGGTTTCTTTACCAACACTAAAAGTATAAATTCATTGTACAGAATTGTGCCATACAGAAAGATAAATAAAACAGCTTCTCTTTTATGTGGTTTCGCAAGAGCGCAATGTACTCTTCACGGTTTCTTTACCAACATTAAAGTATGTATTCATTGTACAGAATTGTGCCATACAGAAGAATAAATAAGACAGCCTTTCTTTTATGTGGTTTCGCAAGGGCGCAATGTACCCTTCACGGGTTCTTTACGAATAAAAAAGTATGTATTCATTGTACAGAATTGAGCCATACAGGAGAATAAATAAAACAGCTTTTCTTTTATGTGGTTTCCCAAGGGCGCTTTATGTAAAATGCGCAGTGTACTCTTCACGGATTCTTTACCAACACTAAAAGTATGTATTCATTGTACAGAATTGTGCCATACAGAAGAATATATAAAACAGCTGTCATTTTATGTGGTTTCGCAAGGGCGCAATGTACCCTTCATGGATCCTTTACGGAAACGAAAAGTATGTATTCATTGTACAGAATTGTGCCATACAAGAGAATAAATAAAACAGCTTTTCTTTTATGTGGTTTCGCAAGGGCGCCTTATGTAAAGGGTGCAATGCACCCTTCACGGAGTCTTTGCCAACACTAAAAGTATGTATTCATTCTACAGAATTGTGACGTACAGAAGAATAAATAAAACCGTTTGTCTTTGATTTGGTTTTGCAAGGGCTCCTTATGTACCCTTCACGGATTCTTTACGAACACGAAAAGTATGTATTCATTGTACAGAATTGTGCCATACAGGAGAATAGATAAAACAGCTTCTCTTTTATGTGGTGTCCCAAGGGCGCCTTATGCAAAGGGCGCAGTGTACCCTTCACGGATTCTTTGCCAACACTAAAAGTATGTATTCATTGTACAGAATTGTGTCGTACAGAAGAATAAATCAAACAGCTTTTCTTTTATGTAGTTTCGCAAGGGCGACTTATGTAAAGGACGCAGTGTACCCTTCACGGATTCTTTTCCAACACTAAAGGTATCTATCCATTGTACAGAATTGTGCCATACAAAAGAATATATAAAACAGCTTATCTTTTATGTGGTTTCCCAAGAGCGCAATGTACCCTTCAAGGGTTCTTTACGAACACGAAAGTATGTATTCATTGTACAGAATTGTGCCATACAGAAGAATAAATAAAACAGCTTTTCTTTTATGTGGTTTCGCAAGAGCGCAATGTACCCTTCTAGGGTTCTTTACGAACACGAAAAATATGTATTGATTGTACAGAATTGTGCCATACAGAAGAATAAATAAAACAGCTTTTCTTTTATTTGGTTTCGCAAGGGCGCCTTATGTAAAGGGCGCAGTGTACACTTCACGGATTCTTACCAACACTAAAAGTATGTATCCATTGTACAGAATTGTGCCATACAGAAGAATAAATAAAACAGCTTTTCTTTTATGTGGTTTCGCAAGAGCGCAATGTACCCTTCACGGATTCTTTACCAACACTAAAAGTATGTATTCATTGTACAGAATTCTGCTATACAGAAGAATAAATAAAACAGCTTTTCTTTTAAGTGGTTTCGCAAGGGCGCAATGTAACCTTCACGGGTTCTTTACGAACACGAAAAGTATGTATTCATTGTAAAGAATTGTGCCATACAGGAGAATAATTAAAACAGCTTTCTTTTTATGTGGTTTCCCAAGGGCGCCTTATGTAAAGGGCGCAGTGTACCCTTCACGGATTCTTTAACAACACTAAAAGTATGTATTCATTGTACAGAATTGTGCCACACAGAAGAATAAATAAAACAACTTTTCTTTTATGTAGATTCGCAAGGGCGCCTTATGTAAAGGGCGCAGTGTCCCCTTCACGGATTCTTTACCAACACTAAAAGTATGTATTCATTGTACAGAATTGTGCCATACAGAGGAATAAATAAAACAGCTTTTTTTTATGTAGTTTCGCAAGGGCGCAATGTACCCTTCATGGATCCTTTACGGAAACGAAAAGTATGTATTCATTGTACAGAATTGTGCCATACAAGAGAATAAATAAAACAGCTTTTCTTTTATGTGGTTTCGCAAGGGCGCAATGTACCCTTCACGGGTTCTTTACGAATAAAAAAAGTATGTATTCATTGTACAGAATAAGCCATACAGGAGAATAAATAAAACAGCTTTTCTTTTATGTGGTTTCCCAAGGGCGCCTTATGTAAAATGCGCAGTGTACCCTTCACGGCTTCTTTACCAACACTAAAAGTATGTATTCATTGCACAGAATTGTGCCATACAGGAGAATAAATAAAACAGCTTTTCTTTATGTGTTTTGCAAGAGCGCAATGTACCCTTCACGGATTCATTACCAACACTAAAAGTATGTATTCATTGTACAGAATTGTGCCATACAGAAGAATAAATAAAACAGCTTTTCTTTTATGTGGTTTCGCAAGGGCGCCTTATGTAAAGGGCGCAATGTACCCTTCACGGTTTCTTTACCAACACTAAAAGTATGAATTCATTGTACAGAATTGTGCCATACAGAAGGATAAATAAAACAGCTTCTCTTTTATGTGGTTTCGCAAGAGCGCAATGTACTCTTCACGGTTTCTTTACCAACATTAAAGTATGTATTCATTGTACAGAATTGTGCCATACAGAAGAATAAATAAGACAGCTTTTCTTTTATGTGGTTTCGCAAGGGCGCAATGTACCCTTCACGGGTTCTTTACGAATAAAAAAGTATGTATTCATTGTACAGAATTGAGCCATACAGGAGAATAAATAAAACAGCTTTTCTTTTATGTTGTTTCCCAAGGGCGCCTTATGTAAAATGCGCAGTGTACCCTTCACGGATTCTTTACCAACACTAAAAGTATGTATTCATTGCACAGAATTGTGCCATACAGGAGAATAAATAAAACAGCTTTTCTTTTATGTAGTTTCGCAAGGGCGACTTATGTAAATTGCGCAGTGTACCGTTCACGGATTCTTTACCAACACTAAAAGTATGTATCCATTGTACAGAATTGTGCCATACACAAGAATAAATAAAACAGCTTTTCTTTTATGTGGTTTCGCAAGAGCGCAATGTACCCTTCACGGATTTTTTACCAACACTAAAAGTATGTATTCATTGTACAGAATTGTGCCATACAGAAGAATATATAAAACAGCTGTCATTTTATGTGGTTTCGCAAGGGCGCAATGTACCCTTCATGGATCCTTTACGGAAACGAAAAGTATGTATTCATTGTACAGAATTGTGCCATACAAGAGAATAAATAAAACAGCTTTTCTTTTATGTGGTTTCGCAAGGGCGCCTTATGTAAAGGGTGCAATGCACCCTTCACGGATTCTTTGCCAACACTTAAAGTATGTATTCATTCTACAGAATTGTGACGTACAGAAGAATAAATAAAACCGTTTGTCTTTGATTTGGTTTTGCAAGGGCTCCTTATGTACCCTTCACGGATTCTTTACGAACACGAAAAGTATGTATTCATTGTACAGAATTGTGCCATACAGGAGAATAAATAAAACAGCTTCTCTTTTATGTGGTGTCCCAAGGGCGCCTTATGCAAAGGGCGCAGTGTACCCTTCACGGATTCTTTGCCAACACTAAAAGTATGTATTCATTGTACAGAATTGTGTCGTACAGAAGAATAAATCAAACAGCTTTTCTTTTATGTAGTTTCGCAAGGGCGACTTATGTAAAGGGCGCAGTGTACCCTTCACGGATTCTTTTCCAACACTAAAGGTATCTATCCATTGTACAGAATTGTGCCATCCAAAGAATATATAAAACAGCTTTTCTTTTATGTGGTTTCCCAAGAGCGCAATGTACCCTTCAAGGGTTCTTTACGAACACGAAAGTATGTATTCATTGTACAGAATTGTGCCATACAGAAGAATAAATAAAACAGCTTTTCTTTTATGTGGTTTCGCAAGAGCGCAATGTACCCTTCTAGGGTTCTGTACGAACACGAAAAGTATGTATTGATTGTACAGAATTGTGCCATACAGAAGAATAAATAAAACAGCTTTTCTTTTATTTGGTTTTGCAAGGGCGCCTTATGTAAAGGGCGCAGTGTACACTTCACGGATTCTTACCAACACTAAAAGTATGTATCCATTGTACAGAATT
Organism: Thermobia domestica; assembly: GCF_964235325.1. Taxonomy (NCBI): domain Eukaryota; kingdom Metazoa; phylum Arthropoda; class Insecta; order Zygentoma; family Lepismatidae; genus Thermobia; species Thermobia domestica. Next base: position 40,832 of record NW_027656524.1, read on the forward strand.
GTGCCATACAGAAGAATAAATAAAACAGCTTTTCTTTTATGTGGTTTCGCAAGAGCGCAATGTACCCTTCACGGATTCTTTACCAACACTAAAAGTATGTATTCATTGTACAGAATTCTGCTATACAGAAGAATAAATAAAACAACTTTTCTTTTAAGTGGTTTCGCAAGGGCGCAATGTAACCTTCACGGGTTCTTTACGAACACGAAAAGTATGTATTCATTGTAAAGAATTGTGCCATACAGGAGAATAATTAAAACAGCTTTCTTTTTATGTGGTTTCCCAAGGGCGCCTTATGTAAAGGGCGCAGTGTCCCCTTCACGGATTCTTTACCAACACTAAAAGTATGTATTCATTGTACAGAATTGTGCCATACAGAGGAATAAATAAAACAGCTTTTTTTTATGTAGTTTCGCAAGGGCGCAATGTACCCTTCATGGATCCTTTACGGAAACGAAAAGTATGTATTCATTGTACAGAATTGTGCCATACAAGAGAATAAATAAAAATGCTTTTCTTTTATGTGGTTTCGCAAGGGCGCAATGTACCCTTCACGGGTTCTTTACGAATAAAAAAAGTATGTATTCATTGTACAGAATAAGCCATACAGGAGAATAAATAAAACAGCTTTTCTTTTATGTGGTTTCCCAAGGGCGCCTTATGTAAAATGCGCAGTGTACCCTTCACGGATTCTTTACCAACACTAAAAGTATGTATTCATTGCACAGAATTGTGCCATACAGGAGAATAAATAAAACAGCTTTTCTTTTATGTGTTTTGCAAGAGCGCAATGTACCCTTCACGGATTCATTACCAACACTAAAAGTATGTATTCATTGTACAGAATTGTGCCATACAGAAGAATAAATAAAACAGCTTTTCTTTTATGTGGTTTCGCAAGGGCGCCTTATGTAAAGGGCGCAATGTACCCTTCACGGTTTCTTTACCAACACTAAAAGTATGAATTCATTGTACAGAATTGTGCCATACAGAAGGATAAATAAAACAGCTTCTCTTTTATGTGATTTCGCAAGAGCGCAATGTACTCTTCACGGTTTCTTTACCAACATTAAAGTATGTATTCATTGTACAGAATTGTGCCATACAGAAGAATAAATAAGACAGCTTTTCTTTTATGTGGTTTCGCAAGGGCGCAATGTACCCTTCACGGGTTCTTTACGAATAAAAAAAGTATGTATTCATTGTAAAGAATTGAGCCATACAGGAGAATAAATAAAACAGCTTTTCTTTTATGTGGTTTCCCAAGGGCGCCTTATGTAAAATGCGCAGTGTACCCTTCACGGATTCTTTACCAACACTAAAAGTATGTGTCCATTGTACAGAATTGTGCCATACACAAGAATAAATAAAACAGCTTTTCTTTTATGTGGTTTCGCAAGAGCGCAATGTACCCTTCACGGATTTTTTACCAACACTAAAAGTATGTATTCATTGTACAGAATTGTGCCATACAGAAGAATATATAAAACAGCTGTCATTTTATGTGGTTTCGCAAGGGCGCAATGTACCCTTCATGGATCCTTTACGGACACGAAAAGTATGTATTCATTGTACAGAATTGTGCCATACAAGAGAATAAATAAAACAGCTTATCTTTTATGTGGTTTCGCACGGGCGCCTTATGTAAAGGGTGCAATGCACCCTTCACGGATTCTTTGCCAACACTAAAAGTATGTATTCATTCTACAGAATTGTGCCATACAGATGAATAAATAAAACAGCTTTTCTTTTATGTGGTTTCGCAAGAGCGCAATGTACCGTTCACGGATTTTTTACCAACACTAAAAGTATGTATTCATTGTACAGAATTGTGTCGTACAGAAGAATAAATCAAACAGCTTTTCTTTTATGTAGTTTCGCAAGGGCGACTTATGTAAAGGGCGCAGTGTACCCTTCACGGATTCTTTTCCAACACTAAAGGTATCTATCCATTGTACAGAATTGTGCCATACAAAAGAATATATAAAACAACTTTTCTTTTATGTGGTTTCCCAAGAGCGCAATGTACCCTTCAAGGGTTCTTTACGAACACGAAAGTATGTATTCATTGTACAGAATTGTGACATACAGAAGAATAAATAAAACAGCTTTTCTTTTATGTGGTTTCGCAAGAGCGCAATGTACCCTTCTAGGGTTCTTTACGAACACGAAAAGTATGTATTGATTGTACAGAATTGTGCCATACAGAAGAATAAATAAAACAGCTTTTCTTTTATTTGGTTTCGCAATGGCGCCTTATGTAAAGGGCGCAGTGTACACTTCACGGATTCTTACCAACACTAAAAGTATGTATCCATTGTACAGAACTGTGCCATACAGAAGAATAAATAAAACAGCTTTTCTTTTATGTGGTTTCGCAAGAGCGCAATGTACCCTTCACGGATTCTTTACCAACACTAAAAGTATGTATTAATTTACAGAATTCTGCTATACAGAAGAATAAATAAAACAACTTTTCTTTTAAGTGGTTTCGCAAGGGCGCAATGTAACCTTCACGGGTTCTTTACGAACACGAAAAGTATGTATTCATTGTAAAGAATTGTGCCATACAGGAGAATAATTAAAACAGCTTTCTTTTTATGTGGTTTCCCAAGGGCGCCTTATGTAAAGGGCGCAGTGTACCCTTCACGGATTCTTTAACAACACTAAAAGTATGTATTCATTGTACAGAATTGTGCCACACAGAAGAATAAATAAAACAACTTTTCTTTTATGTAGATTCGCAAGGGCGCCTTATGTAAAGGGCGCAGTGTCCCCTTCACGGTTTCTTTACCAACACTAAAAGTATGTATTCATTGTACAGAATTGTGCCATACAGAGGAATAAATAAAACAGCTTTTTTTATGTAGTTTCGCAAGGGCGCAATGTACCCTTCATGGATCCTTTACGGAAACGAAAAGTATGTATTCATTGTACAGAATTGTGCCATACAAGAGAATAAATAAAACAGCTTTTTTTTATGTGGTTTCGCAAGGGCGCAATGTACCCTTCACGGGTTCTTTACGAATAAAAAAGTATGTATTCATTATACAGAATTGAGCCATACAGGAGAATAAATAAAACAGCTTTTCTTTTATGTGGTTTCCCAAGGGCGCCTTATGTAAAATGCGCAGTGTACCCTTCACGAATTCTTTACCAACACTAAAAGTATGTATTCATTGCACAGAATTGTGCCATACAGGAGAATAAATAAAACAGCTTTTCTTTTATGTAGTTTCGCAAGGGCGACTTATGTAAATTGCGCAGTGTACCCTTCACGGATTCTTTACCAACACTAAAAGTATGTATCCATTGTACAGAATTGTGCCATACACAAGAATAAATAAAACAGCTTTTCTTTTATGTGGTTTCGCAAGAGCGCAATGTACCCTTCACGGATTTTTTACCAACACTAAAAGTATGTATTCATTGTACAGAATTGTGCCATACAGAAGAATATATAAAACAGCTTTCATTTTATGTGGTTTCGCAAAAGCGCAATGTACCCTTCATGGATCCTTTACGGAAACGAAAAGTATGTATTCATTGTACAGAATTGTGCCATACAAGAGAATAAATAAAACAGCTTTTCTTTTATGTGGTTTCGCAAGGGCGCCTTATGTAAAGGGTGCAATGCACCCTTCACGGATTCTTTGCCAACACTAAAAGTATGTATTCATTCTACAGAATTGTGACGTACAGAAGAATAAATAAAACCGTTTGTCTTTGATTTGGTTTTGCAAGGGCTCCTTATGTACCCTTCACGGATTCTTTACGAACACGAAAAGTATGTATTCATTGTACAGAATTGTGACATACAGGAGAATAAATAAAACAGCTTCTCTTTTATGTGGTGTCCCAAGGGCGCCTTATGCAAAGGGCGCAGTGTACCCTTCACGGATTCTTTGCCAACACTAAAAGTATGTATTCATTGTACAGAATTGTGTCGTACAGAAGAATAAATCAAACAGCTTTTCTTTTATGTAGTTTCGCAAGGGCGACTTATGTAAAGGGCGCAGTGTACCCTTCACAGATTCTTTTCCAACAGTAAAGGTATCTATCCATTGTACAAAATTGTGCCATACAAAAGAATATATAAAACAGCTTTTCTTTTATGTGGTTTCCCAAGAGCGCAATGTACCCTTCAAGGGTTCTTTACGAACACGAAAGTATGTATTCATTGTACAGAATTGTGCCATACAGAAGAATAAATAAAACAGCTTTTCTTTTATGTGGTTTCGCAAGAGCGCAATGTACCCTTCTAGGGTTCTTTACGAACACGAAAAGTATGTATTGATTGTACAGAATTGTGCCATACGGAAGAATAAATAAAACAGCTTTTCTTTTATTTGGTTTCGCAAGGGCGACTTATGTAAAGGGCGCAGTGTACACTTCACGGATTCTTACCAACACTAAAAGTATGTATCCATTGTACAGAATTGTGCCATACAGAAGAATAAATAAAACAGCTTTTCTTTTATGTGGTTTCGCAAGAGCGCAATGTACCCTTCACGGATTCTTTACCAACACTAAAAGTATGTATTCATTGTACAGAATTCTGCTATACAGAAGAATAAATAAAACAGCTTTTCTTTTAAGTGGTTTCGCAAGGGCGCAATGTAACCTTCACGGGTTCTTTACGAGCACGAAAAGTATGTATTCATTGTAAAGAATTGTGACATACAGGAGAATAATTAAAACAGCTTTCTTTTTATGTGGTTTCCCAAGGGCGCCTTATGTAAAGGGCGCAGTGTACCCTTCACGGATTCTTTAACAATACTAAAAGTATGTATTCATTGTACAGAATTGTGCCACACAGAAGAATAAATAAAACAACTTTTCTTTTATGTAGATTCGCAAGGGCGCCTTATGTAAAGGGCGCAGTGTCCCCTTCACGGATTCTTTACCAACACTAAAAGTATGTATTCATTGTACAGAATTGTGCCATACAGAGGAATAAATAAAACAGCTTTTTTTATGTAGTTTCGCAAGGGCGCAATGTACCCTTCATGGATCCTTTACGGAAACGAAAAGTATGTATTCATTGTACAGAATTGTGCCATACAAGAGAATAAATAAAACAGCTTTTCTTTTATGTGGTTTCGCAAGGGCGCAATGTACCCTTCACGGGTTCTTTACGAATAAAAAAAGTATGTATTCATTGTACAGAATTGAGCCATACAGGAGAATAAATAAAACAGCTTTTCTTTTATGTGGTTTCCCAAGGGCGCCTTATGTAAAATGCGCAGTGTACCCTTCACGGATTCTTTACCAACACTAAAAGTATGTATTCATTGCACAGAATTGTGCCATACAGGAGAATAAATAAAACAACTTTTCTTTATGTGTTTTGCAAGAGCGCAATGTACCCTTCACGGATTCATTACCAACACTAAAAGTATGTATTCATTGTACAGAATTGTGCCATACAGAAGAATAAATAAAACAGCTTTTCTCTTATGTGGTTTCGCAAGGACGCCTTATGTAAAGGGCGCAATGTACCCTTCACGGTTTTTTTACCAACACTAAAAGTATGAATTCATTGTACAGAATTGTGCCATACAGAAGGATAAATAAAACAGCTTCTCTTTTATGTGATTTCGCAAGAGCGCACTGTACTCTTCACGGTTTCTTTACCAACATTAAAGTATGTATTCATTGTACAGAATTGTGCCATACAGAAGAATAAATAAGACAGCTTTTCTTTTATGTGGTTTCGCAAGGGCGCAATGTGCCCTTCACGGGTTCTTTAGGAATAAAAAAAGTATGTATTCATTGTACAGAATTGAGCCATACAGGAGAATAAATAAAACAGCTTTTCTTTTATGTGGTTTCCCAAGGGCGCCTTATGTAAAATGCGCAGTGTACCCTTCACGGATTCTTTACCAACACTAAAAGTATGTATTCATTGCACAGAATTGTGCCATACAGGAGAATAAATAAAACAGCTTTTCTTTTATATAGTTTCGCAAGGGCGACTTATGTAAATTGCGCAGTGTACCCTTCACGGATTCTTTACCAACACTAAAAGTATGTATCCATTGTACAGAATTGTGCCATTCATAAGAATAAATAAAACAGCTTTTCTTTTATGTGGTTTCGCAAGAGCGCAATGTACCCTTCACGGATTTTTTACCAACACTAAAAGTATGTATTCATTGTACAGAATTGTGCCATACAGAAGAATATATAAAACAGCTGTCATTTAATGTGGTTTCGCAAGGGCGCAATGTACCCTTCATGGATCCTTTACGGAAACGAAAAGTATGTATTCATTGTACAGAATTGTGCCATACAAGAGAATAAATAAAACAGCTTTTCTTTTATGTGGTTTCGCAAGGGCGCCTTATGTAAAGGGTGCAATGCACCCTTCACGGATTCTTTGCCAACACTAAAAGTATGTATTCATTCTACAGAATTGTGCCATACAGAAGAATAAATAAAACAGCTTTTCTTTTATGTGGTTTCGCAAGAGCGCAATGTACCGTTCACGGATTTTTTACCAACACTAAAAGTATGTATTCATTGTACAGAATTGTGTCGTACAGAAGAATAAATCAAACAGCTTTTCTTTTATGTAGTTTCGCAAGGGCGACTTATGTAAAGGGCGCAGTGTACCCTTCACGGATTCTTTTCCAACACTAAAGGTATCTATCCATTGTACAGAATTGTGCCATACCAAAGAATATATAAAACAGCTTTTCTTTTATGTGGTTTCCCAAGAGCGCAATGTACCCTTCAAGAGTTCTTTACGAACACGAAAGTATGTATTCACTGTACGGAATTGTGCCATACAGAAGAATAAATAAAACAGCTTTTCTTTTATGTGGTTTCGCAAGAGCGCAATGTACCCTTCTAGGGTTCTTTACGAACACGAAAAGTATGTATTGATTGTACGGAATTGTGCCATACAGAAGAATAAATAAAACAGCTTTTCTTTTATTTGGTTTCGCAAGGGCGCCTTATGTAAAGGGCGCAGTGTACACTTCACGGATTCTTACCAACACTAAAAGTATGTATCCATTGTACAGAATTGTGCCATACAGAAGAATAAATAAAACAGCTTTTCTTTTATGTGGTTTCGCAAGAGCGCAATGTACCCTTCTAGGGTTCTTTACGAACACGAAAAGTATGTATTCATTGTAAAGAATTGTGCCATACAGGAGAATAATTAAAACAGCTTTCTTTTTATGTGGTTTCCCAAGGGCGCCTTATGTAAAGGGCGCAGTGTACCCTTCACGGATTCTTTAACAACACTAAAAGTATGTATTCATTGTACAGAATTGTGCCACACAGAAGAATAAATAAAACAACTTTTCTTTTATGTAGATTCGCAAGGGCGCCTTATGTAAAGGGCGCAGTGTCCCCTTCACGGTTTCTTTACCAACACTAAAAGTATGTATTCATTGTACAGAATTGTGCCATACAGAGGAATAAATAAAACAGCTTTTTTTTATGTAGTTTCGCAAGGGCGCAATGTACCCTTCATGGATCCTTTACGGAAACGAAAAGTATGTATTCATTGTACAGAATTGTGCCATACAAGAGAATAAATAAAACAGCTTTTCTTTTATGTGGTTTCGCAAGGGCGCAATGTACCCTTCACGGGTTCTTTACGAATAAAAAAGTATGTATTCATTGTACAGAATTGAGCCATACAGGAGAATAAATAAAACAGCTTTTCTTTTATGTGGTTTCCCAAGGGCGCCTTATGTAAAATGCGCAGTGTACCCTTCACGAATTCTTTACCAACACTAAAAGTATGTATTCATTGCACAGAATTGTGCCATACAGGAGAATAAATAAAACAGCTTTTCTTTTATGTAGTTTCGCAAGGGCGACTTATGTAAATTGCGCAGTGTACCCTTCACGGATTCTTTACCAACACTAAAAGTATGTATCCATTGTACAGAATTGTGCCATACACAAGAATAAATAAAACAGCTTTTCTTTTATGTGGTTTCGCAAGAGCGCAATGTACCCTTCACGGATTTTTTACCAACACTAAAAGTATGTATTCATTGTACAGAATTGTGCCATACAGAAGAATATATGAAACAGCTTTCATTTTATGTGGTTTCGCAAAGGCGCAATGTACCCTTCATGGATCCTTTACGGAAACGGAAAGTATGTATTCATTGTACAGAATTGTGCCATACAAGAGAATAAATAAAACAGCTTTTCTTTTATGTGGTTTCGCAAGGGCGCCTTATGTAAAGGGTGCAATGCACCCTTCACGGATTCTTTGCCAACACTAAAAGTATGTATTCATTCTACAGAATTGTGACGTACAGAAGAATAAATAAAACCGTTTGTCTTTGATTTGGTTTTGCAAGGGCTCCTTATGTACCCTTCACGGATTCTTTACGAACACGAAAAGTATGTATTCATTGTACAGAATTGTGACATACAGGAGAATAAATAAAACAGCTTCTCTTTTATGTGGTGTCCCAAGGGCGCCTTATGCAAAGGGCGCAGTGTACCCTTCACGGATTCTTTGCCAACACTAAAAGTATGTATTCAATGTACAGAATTGTGTCGTACAGAAGAATAAATCAAACAGCTTTTCTTTTATGTAGTTTCGCAAGGGCGACTTATGTAAAGGGCGCAGTGTACCCTTCACAGATTCTTTTCCAACACTAAAGGTATCTATCCATTGTACAGAATTGTGCCATACAAAAGAATATATAAAACAGCTTTTCTTTTATGTGGTTTCCCAAGAGCGCAATGTACCCTTCAAGGGTTCTTTACGAACACGAAAGTATGTATTCATTGTACAGAATTGTGCCATACAGAAGAATAAATAAAACAGCTTTTCTTTTATGTGGTTTCGCAAGAGCGCAATGTACCCTTCTAGGGTTCTTTACGAACACGAAAAGTATGTATTGATTGTACAGAATTGTGCCATACAGAAGAATAAATAAAACAGCTTCTCTTTTATTTGGTTTCGCAAGGGCGCCTTATGTAAAGGGCGCAGTGTACACTTCACGGATTCTTACCAACACTAAAAGTATGTATCCATTGTACAGAATTGTGCCATACAGAAGAATAAATAAAACAGCTTTTCTTTTATGTGGTTTCGCAAGAGCGCAATGTACCCTTCACGGATTCTTTACCAACACTAAAAGTATGTATTCATTGTACAGAATTCTGCTATACAGAAGAATAAATAAAACAGCTTTTCTTTTAAGTGGTTTCGCAAGGGCGCAATGTAACCTTCACGGGTTCTTTACGAGCACGAAAAGTATGTATTCATTGTAAAGAATTGTGACATACAGGAGAATAATTAAAACAGCTTTCTTTTTATGTGGTTTCCCAAGGGCGCCTTATGTAAAGGGCGCAGTGTACCCTTCACGGATTCTTTAACAACACTAAAAGTATGTATTCATTGTACAGAATTGTGCCACACAGAAGAATAAATAAAACAACTTTTCTTTTATGTAGATTCGCAAGGGCGCCTTATGTAAAGGGCGCAGTGTCCCCTTCACGGATTCTTTACCAACACTAAAAGTATGTATTCATTGTACAGAATTGTGCCATACAGAGGAATAAATAAAACAGCTTTTTTATGTAGTTTCGCAAGGGCGCAATGTACCCTTCATGGATCCTTTACGGAAACGAAAAGTATGTATTCATTGTACAAAATTGTGCCATACAAGAGAATAAATGAAACAGCTTTTCTTTTATGTGGTTTCGCAAGGGCGCAATGTACCCTTCACGGGTTCTTTACGAATAAAAAAAGTATGTATTCATTGTACAGAATTGAGCCATACAGGAGAATAAATAAAACAGCTTTTCTTTTATGTGGTTTCCCAAGGGCGCCTTATGTAAAATGCGCAGTGTACCCTTCACGGATTCTTTACCAACACTAAAAGTATGTATTCATTGCACAGAATTGTGCCATACAGGAGAATAAATAAAACAGCTTTTCTTTATGTGTTTTGCAAGAGCGCAATGTACCCTTCACGGATTCATTACCAACACTAAAAGTATGTATTCATTGTACAGAATTGTGCCATACAGAAGAATAAATAAAACAGCTTTTCTTTTATGTGGTTTCGCAAGGGCGCCTTATGTAAAGGGCGCAATGTACCCTTCACGGTTTTTTTACCAACACTAAAAGTATGAATTCATTGTACAGAATTGTGCCATACAGAAGGATAAATAAAACAGCTTCTCTTTTATGTGATTTCGCAAGAGCGCAATGTACTCTTCACGGTTTCTTTACCAACATTAAAGTATGTATTCATTGTACAGAATTGTGCCATACAGAAGAATAAATAAGACAGCTTTTCTTTTATGTGGTTTCGCAAGGGCGCAATGTACCCTTCAGGGGTTCTTTACGAATAAAAAAAGTATGTATTCATTGTACAGAATTGAGCCATACAGGAGAATAAATAAAACAGCTTTTCTTTATGTGGTTTCCCAAGGGCGCCTTATGTAAAATGCGCAGTGTACCCTTCACGGATTCTTTACCAACACTAAAAGTATGTATTCATTGCACAGAATTGTGCCATACAGGAGAATAAATAAAACAGCTTTTCTTTTATATAGTTTCGCAAGGGCGACTTATGTAAATTGCGCAGTGTACCCTTCACGGATTCTTTACCAACACTAAAAGTATGTATCCATTGTACAGAATTGTGCCATTCACAAGAATAAATAAAACAGCTTTTCTTTTATGTGGTTTCGCAAGAGCGCAATGTACCCTTCACGGATTTTTTACCAACACTAAAAGTATGTATTCATTGTACAGAATTGTGCCATACAGAAGAATATATAAAACAGCTGTCATTTAATGTGGTTTCGCAAGGGCGCAATGTACCCTTCATGGATCCTTTACGGAAACGAAAAGTATGTATTCATTGTACAGAATTGTGCCATACAAGAGAATAAATAAAACAGCTTTTCTTTTATGTGGTTTCGCAAGGGCGCCTTATGTAAAGGGTGCAATGCACCCTTCACGGATTCTTTGCCAACACTAAAAGTATGTATTCATTCTACAGAATTGTGCCATACAGAAGAATTAATAAAACAGCTTTTCTTTTATGTGGTTTCGCAAGAGCGCAATGTACCGTTCACGGATTTTTTGCCAACACTAAAAGTATGTATTCATTGTACAGAATTGTGTCGTACAGAAGAATAAATCAAACAGCTTTTCTTTTATGTAGTTTCGCAAGGGCGACTTATGTAAAGGGCGCAGTGTACCCTTCACGGATTCTTTTCCAACACTAAAGGTATCTATCCATTGTACAGAATTGTGCCATACAAAAGAATATATAAAACAGCTTTTCTTTTATGTGGTTTCCCAAGAGCGCAATGTACCCTTCAAGGGTTCTTTACGAACACGAAAGTATGTATTCATTGTACAGAATTGTGCCATACAGAAGAATAAATAAAACAGCTTTTCTTTTATGTGGTTTCGCAAGAGCGCAATGTACCCTTCTAGGGTTCTTTACGAACACGAAAAGTATGTATTGATTGTACAGAATTGTGCCATACAGAAGAATAAATAAAACAGCTTTTCTTTTATTTGGTTTCGCAAGGGCGCCTTATGTAAAGGGCGCAGTGTACACTTCACGGATTCTTACCAACACTAAAAGTATGTATCCATTGTACAGAATTGTGCCATACAGAAGAATAAATAAAACAGCTTTTCTTTTATGTGGTTTCGCAAGAGCGCAATGTACCTTTCTAGGGTTCTTTACGAACACGAAAAGTATGTATTCATTGTAAAGAATTGTGCCATACAGGAGAATAATTAAAACAGCTTTCTTTTTATGTGGTTTCCCAAGGGCGCCTTATGTAAAGGGCGCAGTGTACCCTTCACGGATTCTTTAACAACACTAAAAGTATGTATTCATTGTACAGAATTGTGCCACACAGAAGAATAAATAAAACAACTTTTCTTTTATGTAGATTCGCAAGGGCGCCTTATGTAAAGGGCGCAGTGTCCCCTTCACGGTTTCTTTACCAACACTAAAAGTATGTATTCATTGTACAGAATTGTGCCATACAGAGGAATAAATAAAACAGCTTTTTTTATGTAGTTTCGCAAGGGCGCAATGTACCCTTCATGGATCCTTTACGGAAACGAAAAGTATGTATTCATTGTACAGAATGGTGCCATACAAGAGAATAAATAAAACAGCTTTTCTTTTATGTGGTTTCGCAAGGGCGCAATGTACCCTTCACGGGTTCTTTACGAATAAAAAAAGTATGTATTCATTGTACAGAATTGAGCCATACAGGAGAATAAATAAAACAGCTTTTCTTTTATGTGGTTTCCCAAGGGCGCCTTATGTAAAATGCGCAGTGTACCCTTCACGGATTCTTTACCAACACTAAAAGTATGTATTCATTGCACAGAATTGTGCCATACAGGAGAATAAATAAAACAGCTTTTCTTTTATATAGTTTCGCAAGGGCGACTTATGTAAATTGCGCAGTGTACCCTTCACGGATTCTTTACCAACACTAAAAGTATGTATCCATTGTACAGAATTGTGCCATTCACAAGAATAAATAAAACAGCTTTTCTTTTATGTGGTTTCGCAAGAGCGCAATGTACCCTTCACGGATTTTTTACCAACACTAAAAGTATGTATTCATTGTACAGAATTGTGCCATACAGAAGAATATATAAAACAGCTGTCATTTAATGTGGTTTCGCAAGGGCGCAATGTACCCTTCATGGATCCTTTACGGAAACGAAAAGTATGTATTCATTGTACAGAATTGTGCCATACAAGAGAATAAATAAAACAGCTTTTCTTTTATGTGGTTTCGCAAGGGCGCCTTATGTAAAGGGTGCAATGCACCCTTCACGGATTCTTTGCCAACACTAAAAGTATGTATTCATTCTACAGAATTGTGCCATACAGAAGAATAAATAAAACAGCTTTTCTTTTATGTGGTTTCGCAAGAGCGCAATGTACCGTTCACGGATTTTTTGCCAACACTAAAAGTATGTATTCATTGTACAGAATTGTGTCGTACAGAAGAATAAATCAAACAGCTTTTCTTTTATGTAGTTTCGCAAGGGCGACTTATGTAAAGGGCGCAGTGTACCCTTCACGGATTCTTTTCCAACACTAAAGGTATCTATCCATTGTACAGAATTGTGCCATACAAAAGAATATATAAAACAGCTTTTCTTTTATGTGGTTTCCCAAGAGCGCAATGTACCCTTCAAGGGTTCTTTACGAACACGAAAGTATGTATTCATTGTACAGAATTGTGCCATACAGAAGAATAAATAAAACAGCTTTTCTTTTATGTGGTTTCGCAAGAGCGCAATGTACCCTTCTAGGGTTCTTTACGAACACGAAAAGTATGTATTGATTGTACAGAATTGTGCCATACAGAAGAATAAATAAAACAGCTTTTCTTTTATTTGGTTTCGCAAGGGCGCCTTATGTAAAGGGCGCAGTGTACACTTCACGGATTCTTACCAACACTAAAAGTATGTATCCATTGTACAGAATTGTGCCATACAGAAGAATAAATAAAACAGCTTTTCTTTTATGTGGTTTCGCAAGAGCGCAATGTACCTTTCTAGGGTTCTTTACGAACACGAAAAGTATGTATTCATTGTAAAGAATTGTGCCATACAGGAGAATAATTAAAACAGCTTTCTTTTTATGTGGTTTCCCAAGGGCGCCTTATGTAAAGGGCGCAGTGTACCCTTCACGGATTCTTTAACAACACTAAAAGTATGTATTCATTGTACAGAATTGTGCCACACAGAAGAATAAATAAAACAACTTTTCTTTTATGTTGATTCGCAAGGGCGCCTTATGTAAAAAGCGCAGTGTCCCCTTCACGGTTTCTTTACCAACACTAAAAGTATGTATTCATTGTACAGAATTGTGCCATACAGAGGAATAAATAAAACAGCTTTTTTTATGTAGTTTCGCAAGGGCGCAATGTACCCTTCATGGATCCTTTACGGAAACGAAAAGTATGTATTCATTGTACAGAATTGTGCCATACAAGAGAATAAATAAAACAGCTTTTCTTTTATGTGGTTTCGCAAGGGCGCAATGTACCCTTCACGGGTTCTTTACGAATAAAAAAAGTATGTATTCATTGTACAGAATTGAGCCATACAGGAGAATAAATAAAACAGCTTTTCTTTTATGTGGTTTCCCAAGGGCGCCTTATGTAAAATGCGCAGTGTACCCTTCACGGATTCTTTACCAACACTAAAAGTATGTATTCATTGCACAGAATTGTGCCATACAGAAGAATATAAAAAACAGCTTTCATTTTATGTGGTTTCGCAAAGGCGCAATGTACCCTTCATGGATCCTTTACGGAAACGAAAAGTATGTATTCATTGTTCAGAATTGTGCCATACGAGAGAATAAATAAAACAGCTTTTCTTTTATGTGGTTTCGCAAGGGCGCCTTATGTAAAGGGTGCAATGCACCCTTCACGGATTCTTTGCCAACACTAAAAGTATGTATTCATTCTACAGAATTGTGACGTACAGAAGAATAAATAAAACCGTTTGTCTTTGATTTGGTTTTGCAAGGGCTCCTTATGTACTCTTCACGGATTCTTTACGAACACGAAAAGTATGTATTCATTGTACAGAATTGTGCCATACAGGAGAATAAATAAAACAGCTTCTCTTTTATGTGGTGTCCCAAGGGCGCCTTATGCAAATGGCGCAGTGTACCCTTCACGGATTCTTTGCCAACACTAAAAGTATGTATTCATTGTACAGAATTGTGTCGTACAGAAGAATAAATCAAACAGCTTTTCTCTTATGTAGTTTCGCAAGGGCGACTTATGTAAAGGGCGCAGTGTACCCTTCACGGATTCTTTTCCAACACTAAAGGTATCTATCCATTGTACAGAATTGTGCCATACAAAAGAATATATAAAACAGCTTTTCTTTTATGTGGTTTCCCAAGAGCGCAATGTACCCTTCAAGGGTTCTTTACGAACACGAAAGTATGTATTCATTGTACAGAATTGTGCCATACAGAAGAATAAATAAAACAGCTTTTCTTTTATGTGGTTTCGCAAGAGCGCAATGTACCCTTCTAGGGTTCTTTACGAACACGAAAAGTATGTATTGATTGTACAGAATTGTGCCATACAGAAGAATAAATAAAACAGCTTTTCTTTTATTTGGTTTCGCAAGGGCGCCTTATGTAAAGGGCGCAGTGTACACTTCACGGATTCTTACCAACACTAAAAGTATGTATCCATTGTACAGAATTGTGCCATACAGAAGAATAAATAAAACAGCTTTTCTTTTATGTGGTTTCGCAAGAGCGCAATGTACCCTTCACGGATTCTTTACCAACACTAAAAGTATGTATTCATTGTACAGAATTCTGCTATACAGAAGAATAAATAAAACAGCTTTTCTTTTAAGTGGTTTCGCAAGGGCGCAATGTAACCTTCACGGGTTCTTTACGAACACGAAAAGTATGTATTCATTGTAAAGAATTGTGCCATACAGGAGAATAATTAAAACAGCTTTCTTTTTATGTGGTTTCCCAAGGGCGCCTTATGTAAAGGGCGCAGTGTACCCTTCACGGATTCTCTAACAACACTAAAAGTATGTATTCATTGTACAGAATTGTGCCACACAGAAGAATAAATAAAACAACTTTTCTTTTATGTAGATTCGCAAGGGCGCCTTATGTAAAGGGCGCAGTGTCCCCTTCACGGATTCTTTACCAACACTAAAAGTATGTATTCATTGTACAGAATTGTGCCATACAGAGGAATAAATAAAACAGCTTTTCTTTTATGTAGTTTCGCAAGGGCGCAATGTACCCTTCACAGGTTCTTTACGAACACGAAAAGTATGTATTCATTGTACAGAATTGTGCCATACAGGACAATAAATAAAACAGCTTTTCTTTTATGTGGTTTCGCAAGGGCGCCTTATGTAAAGGGTTTAGTGCCCCCTTCACAGATCCGTTACCAACACTAAAACTATGCATTCATTGTACAGAATTGTGCCATACAGAAGAATAAATAAAACAGCTTTGCTTTTATATGGTTCCGCATTTGGCCTTATGTAAAGGGCGCAGTGTACCCTTCACGAATTCTTTACCAACACTAAAAGTATCTATCCATTGTACAGAATTGTGCCATACAGACGAAAAAAAACAGCTTTTCTTTTATGTGGTTTCGCAAGAGCGCAATGTATCCTTCACGGATTCTTTACCAACACTAAAAGTATGTATTCATTGTACAGAATTGTGCCATAAAAAGAATAAAAAACAACTTTTATTTATGTGGTATCGCAAGGGCGCAATGTACCATTCATGGATTCTTTACCAACACTAAAAGTATGTATTCATTGTACAGAATTGTGCCATACAAGAGAATAAATAAAACAGCTTTTCTTTTATGCGGTTTCGCAAGGGCGCCTTATGTAAAGGGTGCAGTGCACCCTTCACAGATTCGTTACCAACACTAAAAATATGTATTCATTGTACAGAATTGTGCCATACAGAAGAATAAATAAAACAGCTTTTCTTTTATGTAGTTTCGCAAGGGCGCAATGTACCCTTCACGGGTTCTTTACGAACACGAAAAGTATGTATTCATTGTACAGAATTGTGCCATACAGGAGAATACATAAAACAGCTTTTCTTTTATGTGGTTTCGCAAGGGCGCCTTATGTAAAGGGTTTAGTGCACCCTTCACAGATTCGTTACCAACACTAAAAGTATGTATTCATTGTACAGAATTGTGCCATAAAGGAGAATAAATAAAACAGCTTTTCTTTTATGTGGTTTCGCAAGGGCGCCTTATGTAAAGGGCGCAGTGTACCCTTCACGGATTCTTTGCCAACACTAAAAGTATGTATTCATTCTACAGAATTGTGACGTACAGAAGAATAAATAAAACAGTTTGTCTTCGATTTGGTTTTGCAAGGGCGCCTTATATACCCTTCACGGATTCTTTACCAACACTAAAAGTATGTATTCATTGTACTGTATTGTGCTATAGAGTAGAATAAATAAAACAGCTTTTCTTTTATGTGGTTTCGCAAGAGCGCAATGTACCCTTCACGGATTCATTACCAACACTAAAAGTATGTATTCATTGTACAGAATTGTGCCATACAAAAGAATATATAAAACAGCTTTTATTTTATGTGGTTTCGCAAGGGCGCAATGTACAATTCATGGATTATTAACCAACACTAAAAGTATGTATTCATTGTACAGAATTGTGCCATACAAGAGAGTAAATAAAACAGCTTTTCTTTTATGTGGTTTCACGAGGGTGCCTTATGTAAAGGGTGCAGTGCACCCTTCACGGATTCTTTGCCAACACTAAAAGTATATATTCATTCTACAGAATTGTGACGTACAGAAGAATAAATAAAACCGTTTGTCTTTGATTTGGTTTTGCAAGGGCTCCTTATGTACCC
The DNA here is from genome assembly GCF_964235325.1 of Thermobia domestica. NCBI lineage: Eukaryota > Metazoa > Arthropoda > Insecta > Zygentoma > Lepismatidae > Thermobia > Thermobia domestica. Next base: position 58,248 of record NW_027656524.1, read on the forward strand.
TTCACGGATTCTTTACGAACACGAAAAGTATGTATTCATTTTACAGAATTGTGCCATACAGGAGAATAAATAAAACAGCTTCTCTTTTATGTGGTTTCCCAAGGGCGCCTTATGTAAAGGGCGCAGTGTACCCTTCACGGATTCTTTGCCAACACTAAAAGTATGTATTCATGGTACAGAATTGTGTCGTACAGAAGAATAAATCAAACAGCTTTTCTTTTATGTAGTTTCGCAAGGGCGCCTTATGTAAAGGGCGCAGTGTACTCTTCACGGATTCTTTACCACACTAAAAGTATCTATCCATTGTACAGAATTGTGCCATACAGAAGAATATATAAAACAGCTTTTCTTTTATGTGGTTTCGCAAGAGCGCAATGTACCCTTCACGGGTTCTTTACGAACACGAAAAGTTTGTATTCATTGTACAGAATTGTGAAATACAGAAGAATAAATAAAACAGCTTTTCTTTTATGTGGTTTCGCAAGGGCGCAATGTACCATTCTCGAGTTCATTACGAACACGAAAAGTATGTATTCATTGTACAGAATTGTGCCATACAGAAGAATATATAAAAGCTTTTATTTTATGTGGTTTCGCATGGGCGCAATGTATCTTTCATGGATTCTTTACCAACACTAAAAGTATGTATTCATTGTACAGAATTGTGCCATACAGGACAATAAATAAAACAGCTTTGCTTTTATGTGGTTTCGCATGGGGCCTTATGTAAAGGGCGCAGTGTATCCTTCACGGATTCTTTGCCAACACTAAAAGGATGTATTCATTCTACAGAATTGTGACGTACAGAAGAATAAATAAAACAGCTTTTCTTTTATGTGGTTTCGCAAGGGCGCCTTATGTAAAGGGTGCAGTGTACACTTCACGGGTTCTTTACCAACACTAAAAATATGCATTCAATGTACAGAATTGTGCCATAGAGAAGAATAAATCAAACCGTTTGTCTTTGATTTGGTTTTGCAAGGGCGCCTTATGTACCCTTCACGGATTCTTTACCAACACTAAAAGTATGTATTCAATGTACAGAATTGTGCCATACAGAAGAATAAATAAAACAGCTTTTCTTTTATGTGGTTTCGCAAAGGCGCAATGTACCCTTCACGGGTTCTTTACGAACACGAAAAGTATGTATTCCTTGTACAGAATTGTGCCATGCAGGAGAATAAATAAAACAGCTTTTCTTTTATGTGGTTTCCCAAGGGCGCTTTATGTAAAGGGCGCAGTGTACCCTTCACGGATTCTTTACCAACACTAAAAGTATGTATTCATTGTACAGAATTGTGCCATATAAAAGAATAAATAAAACAGCTTTTCTTTTATGTAGTTTCGCAAGTGAGCAATGTACCCTTCAAGGGTCCTTTACGAACACGAAAAGTATATATTTATTGTACAGAATTGTGCCATACAGGAGAATAAATAAAACAGCTTTTCTTTTATGTGGTTTCGCAAGGGCTCCTTATGTAAAAGGCGCAATGTACCCTTCACGGATTCTTTACCAACACTAAAAGTATCTATCCATTGTACAGAATTGTGCCATACAGAAGAATAAATAAAACAGCTTTTCTTTTATGTGGTTTCGCAAGAGCGCAATGAACCCTTCACGGATTCTTTACCAACACTAAAAGTATGTATTCATTGTACAGAAATGTGCCATACAGAAGAATAAAAAAGCAGCTTTTCCTTTATGTGGTTTCGCAAGGGAGCAATGTACCCTTCACGTGTCCTTTACGAACACGAAAAATATATATTTATTGTACAGAATTGTGCCATACAGGAGAATAAATAAAACAGCTTTTCTTTTATGTGGTTTCGCAATGGCGCCTTATGTAAAGGGTTTAGTGCACCCTTCACAGATTCGTTACCAACACTAAAAGTATGTATTCATTGTACAGAATTGTGCCATACACAAGAATAAATAACACAGCTTTTCTTTTATGTGGTTTCGCAAGGGAGCCTTATGTAAAGGGCGCAGTGTGCCCTTCACGGATTCTTTGCCAACACTAAAAGTATGTATTCATTCTACGGGATTGTGACGTACAGAAGATTAAATAAAACAGCTTTTCTTTTATGTGGTTTCGCAAGGGCGCTTTTTGTAAAGAGTGCAATGTACACTTCACGGGTTCTTTACCAACACTAAAAATATGCACTCATTGTACAGAATTGTGCCATAGAGAAGAATAAATAAAACCGTTTTCTTTGATTTGGTTTCGCAAGGGCGCCTTATGTACCCTTCACGGATTCTTTATCAACACTAAAAGTATGTATTCATTGTACAGAATTGTGCCATAAAGGCGAATAAATAAAACAGCTTTTCTTTTATGTGGTTTCGCAAGTGCGCAATGTACCCTTCTCGTGTTCTTTACGAACACGAAAAATATGTATTGATTGTACAGAATTGTGCCATACACGAGAATAAATAAAAAACCTTTTCTTTTATGTGGTTTCGAAAGGGCGCCTTATGTAAAGGGCGCAGTGTACCCTTCACGGATTCTTTGCCAACACTAAAAGTATGTATTCATTCTACAGGATTGTGACGTACAGAAGATTAAATAAAACAGCTTTTCTTTTATGTGGTTTCGCAAGGGCGCTTTTTGTAAAGAGTGCAATGTACACTTCACGGGTTCTTTACCAACACTAAAAATATGCACTCATTGTACAGAATTGTGCCATAGAGAAGAATAAATAAAACCGTTTTCTTTGATTTGGTTTCGCAAGGGCGCCTTATGTACCCTTCACGGATTCTTTATCAACACGAAAAGTATGTATTCATTGTACAGAATTGTGCCATACAGGAGAATAAATAAAACAGCCTTTCCTTTATGTGGTTTCCCAAGGGCGTTTTATGTAAAGGGCGCAGTGTACCCTTCACGGATTTTTAACCAACACTAAAAGTATGTATTCATTGTACAGAATTGTGCCATACAGAAGAATAAATAAAACAACTTTTCTTTTATGTAGTTTCGCAAGGGAGCAATGTACCCTTCACGGGTCCTTTACGAAAACGAAAAGTATATATTTATTGTATAGAATTGTGCCATGCAGGAGAACAAATAAAAAAGCTTTTCTTTTATGTGGTTTCGCAAGGGCGCCTTATGTAAAGGGCGCAATGTACCCTTCACGGTTTCTTTACCAACACTAAAAGTATAAATTCATTGTACAGAATTGTGCCATACAGAAAGATAAATAAAACAGCTTCTCTTTTAAGTGGTTTCGCAAGAGCGCAATGTACTCTTCACGGTTTCTTTACCAACATTAAAGTATGTATTCATTGTACAGAATTGTGCCATACAGAAGAATAAATAAGACAGCCTTTCTTTTATGTGGTTTCGCAAGGGCGCAATGTACCCTTCACGGGTTCTTTACGAATAAAAAAGTATGTATTCATTGTACAGAATTGAGCCATACAGGAGAATAAATAAAACAGCTTTTCTTTTATGTGGTTTCCCAAGGGCGCTTTATGTAAAATGCGCAGTGTACTCTTCACGGATTCTTTACCAACACTAAAAGTATGTATTCATTGCACAGAATTGTGCCATACAGGAGAATAAATAAAACAGCTTTTCTTTTATGTAGTTTCGCAAGGGCGACTTATGTAAATTGCGCAGTGTACCCTTCACGGATTCTTTACCAACACTAAAAGTATGTATTCATTGTACAGAATTGTGCCATACAGAAGAATATATAAAACAGCTGTCATTTTATGTGGTTTCGCAAGGGCGCAATGTACCCTTCATGGATCCTTTACGGAAACGAAAAGTATGTATTCATTGTACAGAATTGTGCCATACAAGAGAATAAATAAAACAGCTTTTCTTTTATGTGGTTTCGCAAGGGCGCCTTATGTAAAGGGTGCAATGCACCCTTCACGGATTCTTTGCCAACACTAAAAGTATGTATTCATTCTACAGAATTGTGACGTACAGAAGAATAAATAAAACCGTTTGTCTTTGATTTGGTTTTGCAAGGGCTCCTTATGTACCCTTCACGGATTCTTTACGAACACGAAAAGTATGTATTCATTGTACAGAATTGTGCCATACAGGAGAATAAATAAAACAGCTTCTCTTTTATGTGGTGTCCCAAGGGCGCCTTATGCAAAGGGCGCAGTGTACCCTTCACGGATTCTTTGCCAACACTAAAAGTATGTATTCATTGTACAGAATTGTGTCGTACAGAAGAATAAATCAAACAGCTTTTCTTTTATGTAGTTTCGCAAGGGCGACTTATGTAAAGGACGCAGTGTACCCTTCACGGATTCTTTTCCAACACTAAAGGTATCTATCCATTGTACAGAATTGTGCCATACAAAAGAATATATAAAACAGCTTATCTTTTATGTGGTTTCCCAAGAGCGCAATGTACCCTTCAAGGGTTCTTTACGAACACGAAAGTATGTATTCATTGTACAGAATTGTGCCATACAGAAGAATAAATAAAACAGCTTTTCTTTTATGTGGTTTCGCAAGAGCGCAATGTACCCTTCTAGGGTTCTTTACGAACACGAAAAGTATGTATTGATTGTACAGAATTGTGCCATACAGAAGAATAAATAAAACAGCTTTTCTTTTATTTGGTTTCGCAAGGGCGCCTTATGTAAAGGGCGCAGTGTACACTTCACGGATTCTTACCAACACTAAAAGTATGTATCCATTGTACAGAATTGTGCCATACAGAAGAATAAATAAAACAGCTTTTCTTTTATGTGGTTTCGCAAGAGCGCAATGTACCCTTCACGGATTCTTTACCAACACTAAAAGTATGTATTCATTGTACAGAATTCTGCTATACAGAAGAATAAATAAAACAGCTTTTCTTTTAAGTGGTTTCGCAAGGGCGCAATGTAACCTTCACGGGTTCTTTACGAACACGAAAAGTATGTATTCATTGTAAAGAATTGTGCCATACAGGAGAATAATTAAAACAGCTTTCTTTTTATGTGGTTTCCCAAGGGCGCCTTATGTAAAGGGCGCAGTGTACCCTTCACGGATTCTTTAACAACACTAAAAGTATGTATTCATTGTACAGAATTGTGCCACACAGAAGAATAAATAAAACAACTTTTCTTTTATGTAGATTCGCAAGGGCGCCTTATGTAAAGGGCGCAGTGTCCCCTTCACGGATTCTTTACCAACACTAAAAGTATGTATTCATTGTACAGAATTGTGCCATACAGAGGAATAAATAAAACAGCTTTTTTTTATGTAGTTTCGCAAGGGCGCAATGTACCCTTCATGGATCCTTTACGGAAACGAAAAGTATGTATTCATTGTACAGAATTGTGCCATACAAGAGAATAAATAAAACAGCTTTTCTTTTATGTGGTTTCGCAAGGGCGCAATGTACCCTTCACGGGTTCTTTACGAATAAAAAAAGTATGTATTCATTGTACAGAATAAGCCATACAGGAGAATAAATAAAACAGCTTTTCTTTTATGTGGTTTCCCAAGGGCGCCTTATGTAAAATGCGCAGTGTACCCTTCACGGCTTCTTTACCAACACTAAAAGTATGTATTCATTGCACAGAATTGTGCCATACAGGAGAATAAATAAAACAGCTTTTCTTTTATGTGTTTTGCAAGAGCGCAATGTACCCTTCACGGATTCATTACCAACACTAAAAGTATGTATTCATTGTACAGAATTGTGCCATACAGAAGAATAAATAAAACAGCTTTTCTTTTATGTGGTTTCGCAAGGGCGCCTTATGTAAAGGGCGCAATGTACCCTTCACGGTTTCTTTACCAACACTAAAAGTATGAATTCATTGTACAGAATTGTGCCATACAGAAGGATAAATAAAACAGCTTCTCTTTTATGTGGTTTCGCAAGAGCGCAATGTACTCTTCACGGTTTCTTTACCAACATTAAAGTATGTATTCATTGTACAGAATTGTGCCATACAGAAGAATAAATAAGACAGCTTTTCTTTTATGTGGTTTCGCAAGGGCGCAATGTACCCTTCACGGGTTCTTTACGAATAAAAAAGTATGTATTCATTGTACAGAATTGAGCCATACAGGAGAATAAATAAAACAGCTTTTCTTTTATGTTGTTTCCCAAGGGCGCCTTATGTAAAATGCGCAGTGTACCCTTCACGGATTCTTTACCAACACTAAAAGTATGTATTCATTGCACAGAATTGTGCCATACAGGAGAATAAATAAAACAGCTTTTCTTTTATGTAGTTTCGCAAGGGCGACTTATGTAAATTGCGCAGTGTACCGTTCACGGATTCTTTACCAACACTAAAAGTATGTATCCATTGTACAGAATTGTGCCATACACAAGAATAAATAAAACAGCTTTTCTTTTATGTGGTTTCGCAAGAGCGCAATGTACCCTTCACGGATTTTTTACCAACACTAAAAGTATGTATTCATTGTACAGAATTGTGCCATACAGAAGAATATATAAAACAGCTGTCATTTTATGTGGTTTCGCAAGGGCGCAATGTACCCTTCATGGATCCTTTACGGAAACGAAAAGTATGTATTCATTGTACAGAATTGTGCCATACAAGAGAATAAATAAAACAGCTTTTCTTTTATGTGGTTTCGCAAGGGCGCCTTATGTAAAGGGTGCAATGCACCCTTCACGGATTCTTTGCCAACACTAAAAGTATGTATTCATTCTACAGAATTGTGACGTACAGAAGAATATATAAAACCGTTTGTCTTTGATTTGGTTTTGCAAGGGCTCCTTATGTACCCTTCACGGATTCTTTACGAACACGAAAAGTATGTATTCATTGTACAGAATTGTGCCATACAGGAGAATAAATAAAACAGCTTCTCTTTTATGTGGTGTCCCAAGGGCGCCTTATGCAAAGGGCGCAGTGTACCCTTCACGGATTCTTTGCCAACACTAAAAGTATGTATTCATTGTACAGAATTGTGTCGTACAGAAGAATAAATCAAACAGCTTTTCTTTTATGTAGTTTCGCAAGGGCGACTTATGTAAAGGGCGCAGTGTACCCTTCACGGATTCTTTTCCAACACTAAAGGTATCTATCCATTGTACAGAATTGTGCCATCCAAAGAATATATAAAACAGCTTTTCTTTTATGTGGTTTCCCAAGAGCGCAATGTACCCTTCAAGGGTTCTTTACGAACACGAAAGTATGTATTCATTGTACAGAATTGTGCCATACAGAAGAATAAATAAAACAGCTTTTCTTTTATGTGGTTTCGCAAGAGCGCAATGTACCCTTCTAGGGTTCTGTACGAACACGAAAAGTATGTATTGATTGTACAGAATTGTGCCATACAGAAGAATAAATAAAACAGCTTTTCTTTTATTTGGTTTTGCAAGGGCGCCTTATGTAAAGGGCGCAGTGTACACTTCACGGATTCTTACCAACACTAAAAGTATGTATCCATTGTACAGAATTGTGCCATACAGAAGAATAAATAAAACAGCTTTTCTTTTATGTGGTTTCGCAAGAGCGCAATGTACCCTTCACGGATTCTTTACCAACACTAAAAGTATGTATTCATTGTACAGAATTCTGCTATACAGAAGAATAAATAAAACAACTTTTCTTTTAAGTGGTTTCGCAAGGGCGCAATGTAACCTTCACGGGTTCTTTACGAACACGAAAAGTATGTATTCATTGTAAAGAATTGTGCCATACAGGAGAATAATTAAAACAGCTTTCTTTTTATGTGGTTTCCCAAGGGCGCCTTATGTAAAGGGCGCAGTGTCCCCTTCACGGATTCTTTACCAACACTAAAAGTATGTATTCATTGTACAGAATTGTGCCATACAGAGGAATAAATAAAACAGCTTTTTTTTATGTAGTTTCGCAAGGGCGCAATGTACCCTTCATGGATCCTTTACGGAAACGAAAAGTATGTATTCATTGTACAGAATTGTGCCATACAAGAGAATAAATAAAAATGCTTTTCTTTTATGTGGTTTCGCAAGGGCGCAATGTACCCTTCACGGGTTCTTTACGAATAAAAAAAGTATGTATTCATTGTACAGAATAAGCCATACAGGAGAATAAATAAAACAGCTTTTCTTTTATGTGGTTTCCCAAGGGCGCCTTATGTAAAATGCGCAGTGTACCCTTCACGGATTCTTTACCAACACTAAAAGTATGTATTCATTGCACAGAATTGTGCCATACAGGAGAATAAATAAAACATCTTTTCTTTTATGTGTTTTCCAAGAGCGCAATGTACCCTTCACGGATTCATTACCAACACTAAAAGTATGTATTCATTGTACAGAATTGTGCCATACAGAAGAATAAATAAAACAGCTTTTCTTTTATGTGGTTTCGCAAGGGCGCCTTATGTAAAGGGCGCAATGTACCCTTCACGGTTTCTTTACCAACACTAAAAGTATGAATTCATTGTACAGAATTGTGCCATACAGAAGGATAAATAAAACAGCTTCTCTTTTATGTGGTTTCGCAAGAGCGCAATGTACTCTTCACGGTTTCTTTACCAACATTAAAGTATGTATTCATTGTACAGAATTGTGCCATACAGAAGAATAAATAAGACAGCTTTTCTTTTATGTGGTTTCGCAAGGGCGCAATGTACCCTTCAGGGGTTCTTTACGAATAAAAAAAGTATGTATTCATTGTACAGAATTGAGCCATACAGGAGAATAAATAAAACAGCTTTTCTTTTATGTTGTTTCCCAAGGGCGCCTTATGTAAAATGCGCAGTGTACCCTTCACGGATTCTTTACCAACACTAAAAGTATGTATTCATTGCACAGAATTGTGCCATACAGGAGAATAAATAAAACAGCTTTTCTTTTATGTAGTTTCGCAAGGGCGACTTATGTAAATTGCGCAGTGTACCGTTCACGGATTCTTTACCAACACTAAAAGTATGTATCCATTGTACAGAATTGTGCCATACACAAGAATAAATAAAACAGCTTTTCTTTTATGTGGTTTCGCAAGAGCGCAATGTACCCTTCACGGATTTTTTACCAACACTAAAAGTATGTATTCATTGTACAGAATTGTGCCATACAGAAGAATATATAAAACAGCTGTCATTTTATGTGGTTTCGCAAGGGCGCAATGTACCCTTCATGGATCCTTTACGGAAAGGAAAAGTATGTATTCATTGTACAGAATTGTGCCATACAAGAGAATAAATAAAACAGTTTTTCTTTTATGTGGTTTCGCAAGGGCGCCTTATGTAAAGGGTGCAATGCACAATTCACGGATTCTTTGCCAACACTAAAAGTATGTATTCATTCTACAGAATTGTGACGTACAGAAGAATAAATAAAACCGTTTGTCTTTGATTTGGTTTTGCAAGGGCTCCTTATGTACCCTTCACGGATTCTTTACGAACACGAAAAGTATGTATTCATTGTACATAATTGTGCCATACAGGAGAATAAATAAAACAGCTTCTCTTTTATGTGGTGTCCCAAGGGCGCCTTATGCAAAGGGCGCAGTGTACCCTTCACGGATTCTTTGCCAACACTAAAAGTATGTATTCATTGTACAGAATTGTGTCGTACAGAAGAATAAATCAAACAGCTTTTCTTTTATGTAGTTTCGCAAGGGCGACTTATGTAAAGGGCGCAGTGTACCCTTCACGGATTCTTTTCCAACACTAAAGTATCTATCCATTGTACAGAATTGTGCCATACAAAAGAATATATAAAACAGCTTTTCTTTTATGTGGTTTCCCAAGAGCGCAATGTACCCTTCAAGGGTTCTTTACGAACACGAAAGTATGTATTCATTGTACAGAATTGTGCCATACAGAAGAATAAATAAAACAGCTTTTCTTTTATGTGGTTTCGCAAGAGCGCAATGTACCCTTCTAGGGTTCTGTACGAACACGAAAAGTATGTATTGATTGTACAGAATTGTGCCATACAGAAGAATAAATAAAACAGCTTTTCTTTTATTTGGTTTTGCAAGGGCGCCTTATGTAAAGGGCGCAGTGTACACTTCACGGATTCTTACCAACACTAAAAGTATGTATCCATTGTACAGAATTGTGCCATACAGAAGAATAAATAAAACAGCTTTTCTTTTATGTGGTTTCGCAAGAGCGCAATGTACCCTTCACGGATTCTTTACCAACACTAAAAGTATGTATTCATTGTACAGAATTCTGCTATACAGAAGAATAAATAAAACAGCTTTTCTTTTAAGTGGTTTCGCAAGGGCGCAATGTAACCTTCACGGGTTCTTTACGAACACGAAAAGTATGTATTCATTGTAAAGAATTGTGCCATACAGGAGAATAATTAAAACAGCTTTCTTTTTATGTGGTTTCCCAAGGGCGCCTTATGTAAAGGGCGCAGTGTACCCTTCACGGATTCTTTAACAACACTAAAAGAATGTATTCATTGTACAGAATTGTGCCACACAGAAGAATAAATTAAACAACTTTTCTTTTATGTAGATTCGCAAGGGCGCCTTATGTAAAGGGCGCAGTGTCCCCTTCACGGATTCTTTACCAACACTAAAAGTATGTATTCATTGTACAGAATTGTGCCATACAGAGGAATAAATAAAACAGCTTTTTTTATGTAGTTTCGCAAGGGCGCAATGTACCCTTCATGGATCCTTTACGGAAACGAAAAGTATGTATTCATTGTACAGAATTGTGCCATACAAGTGAATAAATAAAACAGCTTTTCTTTTATGTGGTTTCGCAAGGGCGCAATGTACCCTTCACGGGTTCTTTACGAATAAAAAAAGTATGTATTCATTGTACAGAATTGAGCCATACAGGAGAATAAATAAAACAGCTTTTCTTTTATGTTGTTTCCCAAGGGCGCCTTATGTAAAATGCGCAGTGTACCCTTCACGGATTCTTTACCAACACTAAAAGTATGTATTCATTGCACAGAATTGTGCCATACAGGAGAATAAATAAAACAGCTTTTCTTTTATGTGTTTTGCAAGAGCGCAATGTACCCTTCACGGATTCATTACCAACACTAAAAGTATGTATTCATTGTACAGAATTGTGCCATACAGAAGAATAAATAAAACAGCTTTTCTTTTATGTGGTTTCGCAAGGGCGCCTTATGTAAAGGGCGCAATGTACCCTTCACGGTTTCTTTACCAACACTAAAAGTATGAATTCATTGTACAGAATTGTGCCATACAGAAGGATAAATAAAACAGCTTCTCTTTTATGTGATTTCGCAAGAGCGCAATGTACTCTTCACGGTTTCTTTACCAACATTAAAGTATGTATTCATTGTACAGAATTGTGCCATACAGAAGAATAAATAAGACAGCTTTTCTTTTATGTGGTTTCGCAAGGGCGCAATGTACCCTTCACGGGTTCTTTACGAATAAAAAAAGTATGTATTCATTGTAAAGAATTGAGCCATACAGGAGAATAAATAAAACAGCTTTTCTTTTATGTGGTTTCCCAAGGGCGCCTTATGTAAAATGCGCAGTGTACCCTTCACGGATTCTTTACCAACACTAAAAGTATGTGTCCATTGTACAGAATTGTGCCATACACAAGAATAAATAAAACAGCTTTTCTTTTATGTGGTTTCGCAAGAGCGCAATGTACCCTTCACGGATTTTTTACCAACACTAAAAGTATGTATTCATTGTACAGAATTGTGCCATACAGAAGAATATATAAAACAGCTGTCATTTTATGTGGTTTCGCAAGGGCGCAATGTACCCTTCATGGATCCTTTACGGACACGAAAAGTATGTATTCATTGTACAGAATTGTGCCATACAAGAGAATAAATAAAACAGCTTATCTTTTATGTGGTTTCGCACGGGCGCCTTATGTAAAGGGTGCAATGCACCCTTCACGGATTCTTTGCCAACACTAAAAGTATGTATTCATTCTACAGAATTGTGCCATACAGAAGAATAAATAAAACAGCTTTTCTTTTATGTGGTTTCGCAAGAGCGCAATGTACCGTTCACGGATTTTTTACCAACACTAAAAGTATGTATTCATTGTACAGAATTGTGTCGTACAGAAGAATAAATCAAACAGCTTTTCTTTTATGTAGTTTCGCAAGGGCGACTTATGTAAAGGGCGCAGTGTACCCTTCACGGATTCTTTTCCAACACTAAAGGTATCTATCCATTGTACAGAATTGTGCCATACAAAAGAATATATAAAACAGCTTTTCTTTTATGTGGTTTCCCAAGAGCGCAATGTACCCTTCAAGGGTTCTTTACGAACACGAAAGTATGTATTCATTGTACAGAACTGTGACATACAGAAGAATAAATAAAACAGCTTTTCTTTTATGTGGTTTCGCAAGAGCGCAATGTACCCTTCTAGGGTTCTTTACGAACACGAAAAGTATGTATTGATTGTACAGAATTGTGCCATACAGAAGAATAAATAAAACAGCTTTTCTTTTATTTGGTTTCGCAATGGCGCCTTATGTAAAGGGCGCAGTGTACACTTCACGGATTCTTACCAACACTAAAAGTATGTATCCATTGTACAGAACTGTGCCATACAGAAGAATAAATAAAACAGCTTTTCTTTTATGTGGTTTCGCAAGAGCGCAATGTACCCTTCACGGATTCTTTACCAACACTAAAAGTATGTATTAATTTACAGAATTCTGCTATACAGAAGAATAAATAAAACAGCTTTTCTTTTAAGTGGTTTCGCAAGGGCGCAATGTAACCTTCACGGGTTCTTTACGAACACGAAAAGTATGTATTCATTGTAAAGAATTGTGCCATACAGGAGAATAATTAAAACAGCTTTCTTTTATGTAGATTCGCAAGGGCGCCTTATGTAAAGGGCGCAGTGTCCCCTTCACGGTTTCTTTACCAACACTAAAAGTATGTATTCATTGTACAGAATTGTGCCATACAGAGGAATAAATAAAACAGCTTTTTTTATGTAGTTTCGCAAGGGCGCAATGTACCCTTCATGGATCCTTTACGGAAACGAAAAGTATGTATTCATTGTACAGAATTGTGCCATACAAGAGAATAAATAAAACAGCTTTTTTTTATGTGGTTTCGCAAGGGCGCAATGTACCCTTCACGGGTTCTTTACGAATAAAAAAGTATGTATTCATTATACAGAATTGAGCCATACAGGAGAATAAATAAAACAGCTTTTCTTTTATGTGGTTTCCCAAGGGCGCCTTATGTAAAATGCGCAGTGTACCCTTCACGAATTCTTTACCAACACTAAAAGTATGTATTCATTGCACAGAATTGTGCCATACAGGAGAATAAATAAAACAGCTTTTCTTTTATGTAGTTTCGCAAGGGCGACTTATGTAAATTGCGCAGTGTACCCTTCACGGATTCTTTACCAACACTAAAAGTATGTATCCATTGTACAGAATTGTGCCATACACAAGAATAAATAAAACAGCTTTTCTTTTATGTGGTTTCGCAAGAGCGCAATGTACCCTTCACGGATTTTTTACCAACACTAAAAGTATGTATTCATTGTACAGAATTGTGCCATACAGAAGAATATATAAAACAGCTTTCATTTTATGTGGTTTCGCAAAAGCGCAATGTACCCTTCATGGATCCTTTACGGAAACGAAAAGTATGTATTCATTGTACAGAATTGTGCCATACAAGAGAATAAATAAAACAGCTTTTCTTTTATGTGGTTTCGCAAGGGCGCCTTATGTAAAGGGTGCAATGCACCCTTCACGGATTCTTTGCCAACACTAAAAGTATGTATTCATTCTACAGAATTGTGACGTACAGAAGAATAAATAAAACCGTTTGTCTTTGATTTGGTTTTGCAAGGGCTCCTTATGTACCCTTCACGGATTCTTTACGAACACGAAAAGTATGTATTCATTGTACAGAATTGTGACATACAGGAGAATAAATAAAACAGCTTCTCTTTTATGTGGTGTCCCAAGGGCGCCTTATGCAAAGGGCGCAGTGTACCCTTCACGGATTCTTTGCCAACACTAAAAGTATGTATTCATTGTACAGAATTGTGTCGTACAGAAGAATAAATCAAACAGCTTTTCTTTTATGTAGTTTCGCAAGGGCGACTTATGTAAAGGGCGCAGTGTACCCTTCACAGATTCTTTTCCAACAGTAAAGGTATCTATCCATTGTACAAAATTGTGCCATACAAAAGAATATATAAAACAGCTTTTCTTTTATGTGGTTTCCCAAGAGCGCAATGTACCCTTCAAGGGTTCTTTACGAACACGAAAGTATGTATTCATTGTACAGAATTGTGCCATACAGAAGAATAAATAAAACAGCTTTTCTTTTATGTGGTTTCGCAAGAGCGCAATGTACCCTTCTAGGGTTCTTTACGAACACGAAAAGTATGTATTGATTGTACAGAATTGTGCCATACGGAAGAATAAATAAAACAGCTTTTCTTTTATTTGGTTTCGCAAGGGCGACTTATGTAAAGGGCGCAGTGTACACTTCACGGATTCTTACCAACACTAAAAGTATGTATCCATTGTACAGAATTGTGCCATACAGAAGAATAAATAAAACAGCTTTTCTTTTATGTGGTTTCGCAAGAGCGCAATGTACCCTTCACGGATTCTTTACCAACACTAAAAGTATGTATTAATTTACAGAATTCTGCTATACAGAAGAATAAATAAAACAGCTTTTCTTTTAAGTGGTTTCGCAAGGGCGCAGTGTACCTTTCACGGATTCTTTAACAACACTAAAAGTATGTATTCATTGTACAGAATTGTGCCACACAGAAGAATAAATAAAACAACTTTTCTTTTATGTAGATTCGCAAGGGCGCCTTATGTAAAGGGCGCAGTGTCCCCTTCACGGTTTCTTTACCAACACTAAAAGTATGTATTCATTGTACAGAATTGTGCCATACAGAGGAATAAATAAAACAGCTTTTTTATGTAGTTTCGCAAGGGCGCAATGTACCCTTCATGGATCCTTTACGGAAACGAAAAGTATGTATTCATTGTACAGAATTGTGCCATACAAGAGAATAAATAAAACAGCTTTTTTTATGTGGTTTCGCAAGGGCGCAATGTACCCTTCACGGGTTCTTTACGAATAAAAAAGTATGTATTCATTATACAGAATTGAGCCATACAGGAGAATAAATAAAACAGCTTTTCTTTTATGTGGTTTCCCAAGGGCGCCTTATGTAAAATGCGCAGTGTACCCTTCACGAATTCTTTACCAACACTAAAAGTATGTATTTATTGCACAGAATTGTGCCATACAGGAGAATAAATAAAACAGCTTTTCTTTTATGTAGTTTCGCAAGGGCGACTTATGTAAATTGCGCAGTGTACCCTTCACGGATTCTTTACCAACACTAAAAGTATGTATCCATTGTACAGAATTGTGCCATACACAAGAATAAATAAAACAGCTTTTCTTTTATGTGGTTTCGCAAGAGCGCAATGTACCCTTCACGGATTTTTTACCAACACTAAAAGTATGTATTCATTGTACAGAATTGTGCCATACAGAAGAATATATAAAACAGCTTTCATTTTATGTGGTTTCGCAAAAGCGCAATGTACCCTTCATGGATCCTTTACGGAAACGAAAAGTATGTATTCATTGTACAGAATTGTGCCATACAAGAGAATAAATAAAACAGCTTTTCTTTTATGTGGTTTCGCAAGGGCGCCTTATGTAAAGGGTGCAATGCACCCTTCACGGATTCTTTGCCAACACTAAAAGTATGTATTCATTCTACAGAATTGTGACGTACAGAAGAATAAATAAAACCGTTTGTCTTTGATTTGGTTTTGCAAGGGCTCCTTATGTACCCTTCACGGATTCTTTACGAACACGAAAAGTATGTATTCATTGTACAGAATTGTGACATACAGGAGAATAAATAAAACAGCTTCTCTTTTATGTGGTGTCCCAAGGGCGCCTTATGCAAAGGGCGCAGTGTACCCTTCACGGATTCTTTGCCAACACTAAAAGTATGTATTCATTGTACAGAATTGTGTCGTACAGAAGAATAAATCAAACAGCTTTTCTTTTATGTAGTTTCGCAAGGGCGACTTATGTAAAGGGCGCAGTGTACCCTTCACAGATTCTTTTCCAACAGTAAAGGTATCTATCCATTGTACAAAATTGTGCCATACAAAAGAATATATAAAACAGCTTTTCTTTTATGTGGTTTCCCAAGAGCGCAATGTACCCTTCAAGGGTTCTTTACGAACACGAAAGTATGTATTCATTGTACAGAATTGTGCCATACAGAAGAATAAATAAAACAGCTTTTCTTTTATGTGGTTTCGCAAGAGCGCAATGTACCCTTCTAGGGTTCTTTACGAACACGAAAAGTATGTATTGATTGTACAGAATTGTGCCATACGGAAGAATAAATAAAACAGCTTTTCTTTTATTTGGTTTCGCAAGGGCGACTTATGTAAAGGGCGCAGTGTACACTTCACGGATTCTTACCAACACTAAAAGTATGTATCCATTGTACAGAATTGTGCCATACAGAAGAATAAATAAAACAGCTTTTCTTTTATGTGGTTTCGCAAGAGCGCAATGTACCCTTCACGGATTCTTTACCAACACTAAAAGTATGTATTCATTGTACAGAATTCTGCTATACAGAAGAATAAATAAAACAGCTTTTCTTTTAAGTGGTTTCGCAAGGGCGCAATGTAACCTTCACGGGTTCTTTACGAGCACGAAAAGTATGTATTCATTGTAAAGAATTGTGACATACAGGAGAATAATTAAAACAGCTTTCTTTTTATGTGGTTTCCCAAGGGCGCCTTATGTAAAGGGCGCAGTGTACCCTTCACGGATTCTTTAACAACACTAAAAGTATGTATTCATTGTACAGAATTGTGCCACACAGAAGAATAAATAAAACAACTTTTCTTTTATGTAGATTCGCAAGGGCGCCTTATGTAAAGGGCGCAGTGTCCCCTTCACGGATTCTTTACCAACACTAAAAGTATGTATTCATTGTACAGAATTGTGCCATACAGAGGAATAAATAAAACAGCTTTTTTTATGTAGTTTCGCAAGGGCGCAATGTACCCTTCATGGATCCTTTACGGAAACGAAAAGTATGTATTCATTGTACAGAATTGTGCCATACAAGAGAATAAATAAAACAGCTTTTCTTTTATGTGGTTTCGCAAGGGCGCAATGTACCCTTCACGGGTTCTTTACGAATAAAAAAAGTATGTATTCATTGTACAGAATTGAGCCATACAGGAGAATAAATAAAACAGCTTTTCTTTTATGTGGTTTCCCAAGGGCGCCTTATGTAAAATGCGCAGTGTACCCTTCACGGATTCTTTACCAACACTAAAAGTATGTATTCATTGCACAGAATTGTGCCATACAGGAGAATAAATAAAACAACTTTTCTTTATGTGTTTTGCAAGAGCGCAATGTACCCTTCACGGATTCATTACCAACACTAAAAGTATGTATTCATTGTACAGAATTGTGCCATACAGAAGAATAAATAAAACAGCTTTTCTTTTATGTGGTTTCGCAAGGGCGCCTTATGTAAAGGGCGCAATGTACCCTTCACGGTTTTTTTACCAACACTAAAAGTATGAATTCATTGTACAGAATTGTGCCATACAGAAGGATAAATAAAACAGCTTCTCTTTTATGTGATTTCGCAAGAGCGCACTGTACTCTTCACGGTTTCTTTACCAACATTAAAGTATGTATTCATTGTACAGAATTGTGCCATACAGAAGAATAAATAAGACAGCTTTTCTTTTATGTGGTTTCGCAAGGGCGCAATGTACCCTTCACGGGTTTTTTACGAATAAAAAAAGTATGTATTCATTGTACAGAATTGAGCCATACAGGAGAATAAATAAAACAGCTTTTCTTTATGTGGTTTCCCAAGGGCGCCTTATGTAAAATGCGCAGTGTACCCTTCACGGATTCTTTACCAACACTAAAAGTATGTATTCATTGCACAGAATTGTGCCATACAGGAGAATAAATAAAACAGCTTTTCTTTTATATAGTTTCGCAAGGGCGACTTATGTAAATTGCGCAGTGTACCCTTCACGGATTCTTTACCAACACTAAAAGTATGTATCCATTGTACAGAATTGTGCCATTCACAAGAATAAATAAAACAGCTTTTCTTTTATGTGGTTTCGCAAGAGCGCAATGTACCCTTCACGGATTTTTTACCAACACTAAAAGTATGTATTCATTGTACAGAATTGTGCCATACAGAAGAATATATAAAACAGCTGTCATTTAATGTGGTTTCGCAAGGGCGCAATGTACCCTTCATGGATCCTTTACGGAAACGAAAAGTATGTATTCATTGTACAGAATTGTGCCATACAAGAGAATAAATAAAACAGCTTTTCTTTTATGTGGTTTCGCAAGGGCGCCTTATGTAAAGGGTGCAATGCACCCTTCACGGATTCTTTGCCAACACTAAAAGTATGTATTCATTCTACAGAATTGTGCCATACAGAAGAATTAATAAAACAGCTTTTCTTTTATGTGGTTTCGCAAGAGCGCAATGTACCGTTCACGGATTTTTTGCCAACACTAAAAGTATGTATTCATTGTACAGAATTGTGTCGTACAGAAGAATAAATCAAACAGCTTTTCTTTTATGTAGTTTCGCAAGGGCGACTTATGTAAAGGGCGCAGTGTACCCTTCACGGATTCTTTTCCAACACTAAAGGTATCTATCCATTGTACAGAATTGTGCCATACAAAAGAATATATAAAACAGCTTTTCTTTTATGTGGTTTCCCAAGAGCGCAATGTACCCTTCAAGGGTTTTTTACGAACACGAAAGTATGTATTCATTGTACAGAATTGTGCCATACAGAAGAATAAATAAAACAGCTTTTCTTTTATGTGGTTTCGCAAGAGCGCAATGTACCCTTCTAGGGTTCTTTACGAACACGAAAAGTATGTATTGATTGTACAGAATTGTGCCATACAGAAGAATAAATAAAACAGCTTTTCTTTTATTTGGTTTCGCAAGGGCGCCTTATGTAAAGGGCGCAGTGTACACTTCACGGATTCTTACCAACACTAAAAGTATGTATCCATTGTACAGAATTGTGCCATACAGAAGAATAAATAAAACAGCTTTTCTTTTATGTGGTTTCGCAAGAGCGCAATGTACCTTTCTAGGGTTCTTTACGAACACGAAAAGTATGTATTCATTGTAAAGAATTGTGCCATACAGGAGAATAATTAAAACAGCTTTCTTTTTATGTGGTTTCCCAAGGGCGCCTTATGTAAAGGGCGCAGTGTACCCTTCACGGATTCTTTAACAACACTAAAAGTATGTATTCATTGTACAGAATTGTGCCACACAGAAGAATAAATAAAACAACTTTTCTTTTATGTAGATTCGCAAGGGCGCCTTATGTAAAGGGCGCAGTGTCCCCTTCACGGTTTCTTTACCAACACTAAAAGTATGTATTCATTGTACAGAATTGTGCCATACAGAGGAATAAATAAAACAGCTTTTTTTATGTAGTTTCGCAAGGGCGCAATGTACCCTTCATGGATCCTTTACGGAAACGAAAAGTATGTATTCATTGTACAGAATGGTGCCATACAAGAGAATAAATAAAACAGCTTTTCTTTTATGTGGTTTCGCAAGGGCGCAATGTACCCTTCACGGGTTCTTTACGAATAAAAAAAGTATGTATTCATTGTACAGAATTGAGCCATACAGGAGAATAAATAAAACAGCTTTTCTTTTATGTGGTTTCCCAAGGGCGCCTTATGTAAAATGCGCAGTGTACCCTTCACGGATTCTTTACCAACACTAAAAGTATGTATTCATTGCACAGAATTGTGCCATACAGGAGAATAAATAAAACAGCTTTTCTTTTATATAGTTTCGCAAGGGCGACTTATGTAAATTGCGCAGTGTACCCTTCACGGATTCTTTACCAACACTAAAAGTATGTATCCATTGTACAGAATTGTGCCATTCACAAGAATAAATAAAACAGCTTTTCTTTTATGTGGTTTCGCAAGAGCGCAATGTACCCTTCACGGATTTTTTACCAACACTAAAAGTATGTATTCATTGTACAGAATTGTGCCATACAGAAGAATATATAAAACAGCTGTCATTTAATGTGGTTTCGCAAGGGCGCAATGTACCCTTCATGGATCCTTTACGGAAACGAAAAGTATGTATTCATTGTACAGAATTGTGCCATACAAGAGAATAAATAAAACAGCTTTTCTTTTATGTGGTTTCGCAAGGGCGCCTTATGTAAAGGGTGCAATGCACCCTTCACGGATTCTTTGCCAACACTAAAAGTATGTATTCATTCTACAGAATTGTGCCATACAGAAGAATAAATAAAACAGCTTTTCTTTTATGTGGTTTCGCAAGAGCGCAATGTACCGTTCACGGATTTTTTGCCAACACTAAAAGTATGTATTCATTGTACAGAATTGTGTCGTACAGAAGAATAAATCAAACAGCTTTTCTTTTATGTAGTTTCGCAAGGGCGACTTATGTAAAGGGCGCAGTGTACCCTTCACGGATTCTTTTCCAACACTAAAGGTATCTATCCATTGTACAGAATTGTGCCATACAAAAGAATATATAAAACAGCTTTTCTTTTATGTGGTTTCCCAAGAGCGCAATGTACCCTTCAAGGGTTCTTTACGAACACGAAAGTATGTATTCATTGTACAGAATTGTGCCATACAGAAGAATAAATAAAACAGCTTTTCTTTTATGTGGTTTCGCAAGAGCGCAATGTACCCTTCTAGGGTTCTTTACGAACACGAAAAGTATGTATTGATTGTACAGAATTGTGCCATACAGAAGAATAAATAAAACAGCTTTTCTTTTATTTGGTTTCGCAAGGGCGCCTTATGTAAAGGGCGCAGTGTACACTTCACGGATTCTTACCAACACTAAAAGTATGTATCCATTGTACAGAATTGTGCCATACAGAAGAATAAATAAAACAGCTTTTCTTTTATGTGGTTTCGCAAGAGCGCAATGTACCTTTCTAGGGTTCTTTACGAACACGAAAAGTATGTATTCATTGTAAAGAATTGTGCCATACAGGAGAATAATTAAAACAGCTTTCTTTTTATGTGGTTTCCCAAGGGCGCCTTATGTAAAGGGCGCAGTGTACCCTTCACGGATTCTTTAACAACACTAAAAGTATGTATTCATTGTACAGAATTGTGCCACACAGAAGAATAAATAAAACAACTTTTCTTTTATGTTGATTCGCAAGGGCGCCTTATGTAAAGGGCGCAGTGTCCCCTTCACGGTTTCTTTACCAACACTAAAAGTATGTATTCATTGTACAGAATTGTGCCATACAGAGGAATAAATAAAACAGCTTTTTTTATGTAGTTTCGCAAGGGCGCAATGTACCCTTCATGGATCCTTTACGGAAACGAAAAGTATGTATTCATTGTACAGAATTGTGCCATACAAGAGAATAAATAAAACAGCTTTTCTTTTATGTGGTTTCGCAAGGGCGCAATGTACCCTTCACGGGTTCTTTACGAATAAAAAAAGTATGTATTCATTGTACAGAATTGAGCCATACAGGAGAATAAATAAAACAGCTTTTCTTTTATGTGGTTTCCCAAGGGCGCCTTATGTAAAATGCGCAGTGTACCCTTCACGGATTCTTTACCAACACTAAAAGTATGTATTCATTGCACAGAATTGTGCCATACAGAAGAATATAAAAAACAGCTTTCATTTTATGTGGTTTCGCAAATTCGCAATGTACCCTTCATGGATCCTTTACGGAAACGAAAAGTATGTATTCATTGTTCAGAATTGTGCCATACGAGAGAATAAATAAAACAGCTTTTCTTTTATGTGGTTTCGCAAGGGCGCCTTATGTAAAGGGTGCAATGCACCCTTCACGGATTCTTTGCCAACACTAAAAGTATGTATTCATTCTACAGAATTGTGACGTACAGAAGAATAAATAAAACCGTTTGTCTTTGATTTGGTTTTGCAAGGGCTCCTTATGTACTCTTCACGGATTCTTTACGAACACGAAAAGTATGTATTCATTGTACAGAATTGTGCCATACAGGAGAATAAATAAAACAGCTTCTCTTTTATGTGGTGTCCCAAGGGCGCCTTATGCAAATGGCGCAGTGTACCCTTCACGGATTCTTTGCCAACATTAAAAGTATGTATTCATTGTACAGAATTGTGTCGTACAGAAGAATAAATCAAACAGCTTTTCTCTTATGTAGTTTCGCAAGGGCGACTTATGTAAAGGGCGCAGTGTACCCTTCACGGATTCTTTTCCAACACTAAAGGTATCTATCCATTGTACAGAATTGTGCCATACAAAAGAATATATAAAACAGCTTTTCTTTTATGTGGTTTCCCAAGAGCGCAATGTACCCTTCAAGGGTTCTTTACGAACACGAAAGTATGTATTCATTGTACAGAATTGTGCCATACAGAAGAATAAATAAAACAGCTTTTCTTTTATGTGGTTTCGCAAGAGCGCAATGTACCCTTCTAGGGTTCTTTACGAACACGAAAAGTATGTATTGATTGTACAGAATTGTGCCATACAGAAGAATAAATAAAACAGCTTTTCTTTTATTTGGTTTCGCAAGGGCGCCTTATGTAAAGGGCGCAGTGTACACTTCACGGATTCTTACCAACACTAAAAGTATGTATCCATTGTACAGAATTGTGCCATACAGAAGAATAAATAAAACAGCTTTTCTTTTATGTGGTTTCGCAAGAGCGCAATGTACCCTTCACGGATTCTTTACCAACACTAAAAGTATGTATTCATTGTACAGAATTCTGCTATACAGAAGAATAAATAAAACAGCTTTTCTTTTAAGTGGTTTCGCAAGGGCGCAATGTAACCTTCACGGGTTCTTTACGAACACGAAAAGTATGTATTCATTGTAAAGAATTGTGCCATACAGGAGAATAATTAAAACAGCTTTCTTTTTATGTGGTTTCCCAAGGGCGCCTTATGTAAAGGGCGCAGTGTACCCTTCACGGATTCTCTAACAACACTAAAAGTATGTATTCATTGTACAGAATTGTGCCACACAGAAGAATAAATAAAACAACTTTTCTTTTATGTAGATTCGCAAGGGCGCCTTATGTAAAGGGCGCAGTGTCCCCTTCACGGATTCTTTACCAACACTAAAAGTATGTATTCATTGTACAGAATTGTGCCATACAGAGGAATAAATAAAACAGCTTTTCTTTTATGTAGTTTCGCAAGGGCGCAATGTACCCTTCACAGGTTCTTTACGAACACGAAAAGTATGTATTCACTGTACAGAATTGTGCCATACAGGACAATAAATAAAACAGCTTTTCTTTTATGTGGTTTCGCAAGTGCGCCTTATGTAAAGGGTTTAGTGCCCCCTTCACAGATCCGTTACCAACACTAAAACTATGCATTCATTGTACAGAATTGTGCCATACAGAAGAATAAATAAAACAGCTTTGCTTTTATATGGTTCCGCATTTGGCCTTATGTAAAGGGCGCAGTGTACCCTTCACGGATTCTTGGCCAACACTAAAAGTATGTATTCATTCTACAGAATTGTAACGTACAGAAGAATAAATAAAACAGCTTTTCTTTTATGTGGTTTCGCAAGGGCGCCTTATGTAAAGGGTGCAATGCACACTTCACGGGTTCTTTACCAACACTAAAAATATGCATTCATTGTACAGAATTGTGCCATAGAGGAGAATAAATAAAACAGCTTTTCTTTTATGTGGTTTCGCAAGAGCGCAATGTACCCTTCACGCATTCATTACCAACACTAAAAATATATATTCATTGTACAGAATTGTGCCATAGAGGAGTATAAATAAAACAGCATTTCTTTTATGTGGTTTTGCAAGAGCGCAATATACCCTTCACGGATTCATTACCAACACTAAAAGTATGTATTCGTTGTACAGAATTGTGCCATACAGAAGAATAAATAAAACAGCTTTTCTTTTATGTGGTTTCGCAAGGGCGCAATGTACCCTTCTCGGGCTCTTTACGAACACAAAAAGTATGTATTCATTGTACAGAATTGTGCCATACAGGAGAATAAAAAAAAAACAGCTTCTCTTTTATGTGGTTTCCCAAGGGCGCTTTATGTAAAGAGCGCAGTGTACCCTTCACGGATTCTTTGCCAACACTAAAAGTATGTATTCATTGTACAGAATTGTGACCTACAGAAAAATAAATCAAACAGCTTTTCTTTTATGTAGTTTCGCAAGGGCGCCTTATGTAAAGGGCGCAGTGTACCCTTCACGAATTCTTTACCAACACTAAAAGTATCTATCCATTGTACAGAATTGTGCCATACAGACGAAAAAAAACAGCTTTTCTTTTATGTGGTTTCGCAAGAGCGCAATGTATCCTTCACGGATTCTTTACCAACACTAAAAGTATGTATTCATTGTACAGAATATTGGCATACAGAAGAATAAATAAAACAGCTTTTATTTTATGTGGTTTCGCAAGGGCGCAATGTACCCTTCACGGGTTCCTTACGAACACGAAAAGTATGTATTCATTGTACAGAATTGTGCCATACAGGAGAATAAATAAAACAGGTTTTCTTTTATGTGGTTTCCCAAGGGCGCTTTATGTAAAGGGCGCAGTGTACCCTTCACGGATTTTTTTCCAACACTAAAAGTATGTATTCTTTGTACAGAATTGTGCCATACAGAAGAATAAATAAAACAACTTTTCTTTTATGTAGTTTCGCAAGGGAGCAATATACCCTTCACGGGTCCTTTACGAAAACGAAAAGTATATATTTATTGTACAGAATTGTGCCATACAGGAGAAAAAATAAAACAGCTTTTCTTTTATGTGGTTTCGCAAGGGCGCCTTATGTAAAGGGCGCAGTGTACCCTTCACGGATTCTTTACCAACACTAAAAGTATCTATCCATTGTACAGAATTGTGCTATACAGAAGATTAAA
>NW_027656525.1:0-83102 GCF_964235325.1 Thermobia domestica
CCCCCATGCGTTTTGTCGTTTAGTTTGTTAACGGAAGCAGTAGTGAAAGCATCTCGTATGATTTTCGCTGCTAATTATACTTTTGTGCCTTTATATTTTTTTACATACATTTTTTTAAATTTTATGGATTTACATTATTATTTAAATACAGTAGGGTCTAATAATAAATGCACTGTTATTATTTGCTTAATATTTTAGCTTAAAATTCAGTGTATTTCATTTCAAAATCGTTTTGAAAATTCTGCTTTGTAGAAACACAGAAACAGATTAATCCAGTTGAAGGGGAGGAAATTGCTTGAGAACTCGGAGTTCGGATTCCTAAGTATTTCTGATCATAGATAGCGTTTTACTGAATTTTGAATAAGAAGCAGCCTTATTTATCGAAATCCGAATATATTATGTAAGTTTCGATCATCGTAAAATATCTATGTATTTTTAGTTCGAATATATATCTTATATTATGAATGTAAGATACAATATTATTAGATATGACATTTACTTGCATAGAAGTCACATAATATTTAATTATGTAACATAATATAAAATTCGTTAGTTTTGACAGCCCACGAAGAGTTACGGCTATGACGTGTCTGACGTGTCTGTTGTTAATATGCGTAAGGAATGAGAGGAACATATTCCATCCAATGTTGGGTTTGGGGGAACTGACCCCAAATAATCCGATTTGAAATGTGATGATTTGTGCCCGAATGATACAAAGGAAAGTGAGATGAAACTGATGTCTCCCCAGAATAAGCCTCAAATCTGCCCGTCTCTCAATCAGTCATTCTTTCAGAAAAAATGTTCGGGGGGGGGGGGGCACTGCTGGTACTAATTTATTATTATAGATGTATTATTTTGGTCTCATCCGGGGGGCACTCTCAGAGCTCTGGGGAAGAGCAGTGCCCCCCAAAAACATGCCTGAAAGAAACACTGCTTCCAATGTTGAAGACCGCTCTGCTTCCCTGATCCTCCACAGTATTGTTTTTCAACCTCATATTTTGAACATCGCTTAAAAAGAATATGGGAACGGTCTTACCCTCGTCCTTCCCTATGTTCAAGACAGATTGGCGCCTCTGCATACTCTTACTGGGATACGGACAAAATCTCGCGGCCGAAATATCGCCACCCAAAACCTCGCGTGGTCAAAACCTCGCCTCCCAAAACCTCGCGTGGCCAAAACCTCACTGCCCGAAGCCTCGCGGGCTAAAATCTCGCCGGCCCAAAACCTCGCCGCCTAAAACCCCGTGAGCCAAAATCAAGCCTGGTCAAAAGCTCGCCGTCCAAAACCTCGCGGACCAAAATCTCACTTGGCCAAAAATTTGCGGAAAGAAACCTTTCCTTAAAATTTAACCAATGAGTTTCTTAATATGCAATTCCATATTACAAATAATAATAATAATAATAATAATAATATAAAACATCGTGTGTGTGGGCTTTCTTGGGGTATTCCCGTTTTTTCCCACTTTCTTCATTCTTGGGGTATTCCTTTATCTTGACCATCTACATCTCCTTTAACCTACAGGACATAATTGAGGGACGTAAAAACTCACATATTATTTCATACTTTCATAAATATTATTCGATTTTGTTAGAATTTCCTAAGGTCACCGTCAAAATGAAATAAAAACCATCCCAGGCTCAAACTCCATCTATATTGAAAATTTGATCGAGACAGGTCGGGTGGTTTAAGAGTTATTAAGTCACAAACGCAGCCAATTTAATTTTTATGTATTTCTTTTCGTTTCCCCCTTTTCCTCCGCCTTCCCGTCAAAGTGAAATTACAAAAGACATCCCACGCCCGAACCTCACATATGTTGAAAATTTGATCGAGATCGGTCGGGTGGCTCAAGAGGTTTGATGTCAGAAACATAGTGATTTTCATTTTTATATATACAGATTTTCAAAGCACGCGTTAGAATATTTTCTTGTCATTATTTTAATGCAATTATGTGTTATTACAAAATATATACATATAGCAATATATAGAGCATTCTACATCGAAGAAATCGTCGTGACGAGGTTTCATACGGACGACATTTCTTCCTAGGCAAGATTACGTCCGCGTAGTTTAGACGAGGCAAGATTCTGTGTCCAGAGATCAGGACCGCGAGGTTTTGGCAGGCGAGATTTTGGGTATGGCAAGATTTTAGGATGCGAGGTTTTGGCAAGGCGAGGTTTCGGTCTGGCGAGATTTTGGACCACGAGGTTTTGGACAGGCGAGGTTTTGGCCTGGCGAGATCTTGTCTCGCGAGGTTTTGGGCGGCGAGGTTTTGGCCAGGTGAGGTTTCCACCCAGCGAGATTTTGGGCCGTGAGGTTTTAGGCGGCGAGGTTTTGGCCAGGCCAGGTTTTGGTCCGCGAGGTTGTCGCCACGATGTTCTGGTCGCGAGGTTTTGTACCCGAACCTCTGTTGTTTATGGGTTTCTAGGTGGGGACATGCTACTTCATACTTGAAGTGGGTCCGAAATTGCGTCATAATGCTGTGTCAATGCCTAAAATTGTGTACAAGAAAGGAGAATCAACTCGAAACCATGGGTGCTTAACGCATGACTAACTATTCGAGTACACACAACTATTATATTAAATTAATACTGAATTAAGTGTTCCTTTTAGAGGTTGAAAGAAAAATAAAATGAAATTCTAGTTTCACGTTCCATGATTATGCTGTTTAAGCTAAAGAAGACAGATGATTACCAAACGTTTTAATTATTGACGTTTCAATTTTGTACTTCAGAAATTGCTTGATTATTGAAACAGACCAGAAAACACAATCTGCGACTAATTTGTCCCTTAAGGCATTAACGAGGTAGTAGGAGATAGAAGTCTGTATGGCATGGATTGAAATATAAAATATAGTGTATTTAAATAGTTGGGGAGAGAATCTTAAAATTAATTTGCATCGCAAGATATTAAAACTCTTAATTATTATTATTACTATTAATGATTACTAGAGGCACGAGTTTTTCGTAATGCGGGATAAAAATGAAATGCGTCAGAATTAAGTAATGTTTAGTTTCTTGACGTGTTATGATATATAGAGAACATTGATTGATTGATTTTTTAAATTAAGCTCCCTTTCAGCAGCGAGGCTAACGTGGAATCCGAACCACGTGAGCTCCCGCTGAGAATCGAACGCGGGTCCCCCACTCCAAAGTCGCGTACGCTAACCGCTTAGCCACGAGGGAGCACCTATAGAGAACATGTTGCGCGTTATCTATCTCAATTGCAGCTGGATGGGGAGAAGCCGTTTCAATTAGCTAGCCAATGGCATGGACTAGTGATAAGTGACAAGCGTACAACAATGAAGGAGGAAAATGTGAAACACGTAACATGCTTATTTTTAATGCTTAAATGTAACTTGTACCAATGTGTTTTCAGAAGAGAGGAAAAGTTTCCTACTCATAGTAAATTTAGTTACTGATTTTCCTTCAGTTTGATTTAATATATATATATATATATATATATATATATATATATATATATATATATATATATATATATATATATATATATATGTGTGTGTGTGTGTGTGTGTGTGAAATTTAGGCCTACAATGTGCAGTGAAATATCAGTGTAGTTTGTTTTTAGGTAATTGATGGTTTATTGCTGTAGTAATCTATGAATAAAAGGAACAATTTTTAAAAATGTCAGGGAATAAATATCTTTTCCACAAGAGTACAAAATGCAAAACTTTATTTGGAAAATGCGACAAAACGCGAAAGTTTCGTGCGAAATTCTTAGTGCGAAAAACTCGTGCCCCTAATGATTACATTTTGATTATCCCCCCCCCCCATATTTATGAATATACGTACACTTTCCAATATCATATTCTATAAATGCTTAACAATGATATCCACTTGTACACAAATTAAAATTTAACAATTTACAGATTTATAATCCAGACCCATAACTTATCTCATTTAATGGTTCGATCGTAGACTATCTTTACCCAACAACAAGGTATGTGCTTCAAATCTAAAACTCTTTTTATGTCTACCAAACAGACTGAAGGACTAATGTAAACTGAAACAATGCAACATGTTAAGGAAGTAATAGAACCAGACCTATGTATTATTTTTTTTTTCAGTTCTTTGCAGAACTGAGGTATATTTTTCAGTGTAATGTCCTACGATTATGCCCTTTAGGCTAAAAGAGACGATGGTTAAGGCAAGTGAATAAAGATAGAAAGAATTGGTGGAATTGATTGGTTTTGAGTTTAACGTCCCGTTCAGCAGCGAGGCTATATGAGACGTGGACCTACTGATTAACGTGGAATCCGAACCACATGAGCTCCCGCCGGGAATCGAACCCGGGTCTCCCACGCCAAAGGCGCGTACGCTAACCGCTTAGCCACGGAGGAGCTCTTGGTGGAATTGAGTAACATAAGAGAACCCAAGGACAAGATGTTGCCCACCACAAACTTACTTAGCTGGAGGATCGAACCAAGGACCCCATACACCAGAGGTAAATAACCTAACTCTCTGTCATCGTGCCCCTTTTGGAGGAATGGAATAGAAAATAGTTATGATTGACGACCGTGGGATTTGAAACTGAAATCTAACTACAGTGAAGGAAGATCATTTAATAGCCCTTATTTTATAGTCCTTATCTTCTCTCTTAGCATTAACATTTACATTAGTGAAATTATCTGTATTGTTCCTTATTTATCAGTGGAATACAATCCGTTAAAAATGATGCAAACAAATCTTGTTGCATTAAATTAGTTTAAAAGTGCTTATATTAATAGCACTTTTCCCTTGATTGTGAAAAAATTTTTATGTGTTCAAGTTGGTTGTTATTGTTTAAGAGAAATGGAAATTATATTGCGAGGGTAATTACTAAAGGACTGACAGCCCTGGGACATAGATTTTTGTCTCCATGGTAACGAAGCGTACCGGCCACATAAGAAGCCCATATAACGGTCAATTCCAACTGGTTGCTATATGATGCCTTTCCGCTACGACCAGGCACTCAGAGTATCACTCAGTGGCGGCTTGTGAGGGAATTCATATCAGTAAAAATTTTAATTTTATCACCTTAAGGTAAGGGAAGAAATCTTTTTACGGCTTCAGAAAACTGAATACAAGATTTAATAAATTAGGTAAGGCTTATT
Source organism: Thermobia domestica (assembly GCF_964235325.1). Lineage (NCBI taxonomy): Eukaryota > Metazoa > Arthropoda > Insecta > Zygentoma > Lepismatidae > Thermobia > Thermobia domestica. Next base: position 5,112 of record NW_027656525.1, read on the forward strand.
TGCATAGTTTGTAGTGACAAAATTTTATTCTTTTTACTGATATAACGTCCCTCAAGAGCCGCCATTGCAAGCACTAGTTTTTTGTTTATTTAGCTAGATCTGTTTAAAATTTTGGACGATCTTATACTTAAAAACAGTAAAGCACAAAAAGGGAGTAACGGGTGTTTGAACATATCAGTTTGGGAAGGAAATTTGAATTTGCTGGCAGGAAAGTTAAGGGCAATAAATGTTTTGAGTATGTAGTGTTGCAAAATAAAAAATTATGTTGGTAAAAATGAATATGTGTTGGCTATTATAGCTACGATTCGAGATTAGCATACTTGAACATCTGCGTCATTTTCATTTTTAAAGACTTTGGTTTACCAAAATTTTCTTTATTATATACTAGCGTCAAGTATCCGCTTCGCTGGTTTAAAATAAGAAAAATTAGTGATATGTTCCGTTAATCAGTCACTTTTTTACTATTCCTAAAGCGCTCTCTGATATCGGTCATTTTCGATCATTTTTATATAACACCCCTCCCTTCCCCAAGTTCCAGGGCTGAATTTGGGTTTAAACGGTATTAGATGTGTCACTGTTCATCTCAGCGACCCCGAAAACTATGGATTCGACATTAATACCGGTCATTTTCGATCATTTTTATATATCTCCCCCATCCTCTAAGTAGCAAGATCAAAGTGAAATGATAAAAAGCTATATCCCAGGCCTAAACACCATATATGTTGAGAATTTGATCCAGATCGGTGCGGTGGTTCAAGAGTTATTAAGTCACAAACCTAGTAACTTTCATTTTTATATATTTAGATTTATACTGTCCGTCTGGGAGACAAAATCTCATGAACTACATAATGGACCACCATCAATTTTGGCCAGAATTTAGAGGGTCAAAAATTTAATTGATTTAATTGATGTATGTGATCCATTTAGTTGATCCCAAAATATGAACAATCAAAAATCGGTTCCCTACGTATTCTTATGGAACTGTTAATCATCCTTATTTGATAGACTACCCGCAGCGCTGTTGGGTTTTGCGGGTTAGTCTACTACTTAAGATGTAAAATACTAATATGTCCGTGGAATACAACGCTATAATGATTTTCTATTAAACAAATCTAAAGATATCGCATTGAGAACTTGAATTCGCTTGGGGCACCATTCAATATCACGCAATTGAGATATTCTTTCTTATGGATTATTTTTTCTATGATATGGAATTATTTTAGTGCGTGAGACTCAACAAACCTCGATAGTTGAAAAATAAGGATCACCCTAATATATGTCAGAATTTGTTTTTTAGATTCTGTTTTACGCGTAGCAATTAATTTTAAAGTTGTATTAGAATTTGTAAGTTTTGAGGTCATTACATACTTCAAATATACATATGAAACCAAATCGACATTATAATACGATATGCATTGTTCCATTGCAACATAAGGACAGTCTACAGGGTGGACCGGAAGTGGGCGTATCCACGTTTAGTTTCAACAGTATAGTGTTAGTTACGGTAGAATGTCTGTACACAGTTATCTTGAAGTCCTATGAGTCATAAACTTCGGTATGATCACCATGCATGTCGTAACACAGCTGAATTCTGCGCCAAGTTTTCGCAGATGTTTTGCGGAGACACTCCGGAGTCATGAGGATGAAGGCATGTTCAACAGCTGCTCATACCGGTAATTCCTGCGTTGTGTGATATCGAGTGTTTCTTATTTGTTGCTTTATGAAATCCCAGACAATGCCAAGCAATGTTACCAGACAATGTCAAGCAATTACCAAACAAATGTGGGCAAAACCTAAAACCGTCAGAAAACACTAATTAGGGGTACGCCCACTTTCGAATGACACTGTAGTGTTACAAACATCCCAGTTTAAGAAACCTCTACCATAATATCATCACAATTGAGACCTACGGGCCAGTGCACGTTCAAAACTCCATAGTATTGAATATTGTAGTTACGATATGACTGAAATTAGAAATAAATAGGAATAAAGTTACAAAGGATTCAAAATGAGTTTTTAAAATATTTTATTTATGGAAAAGGGTTTTGATAAAAATAACATGTAAGGACCTATAGGTTTGTCGATATAATAAAAATAGTTTGCACTCTATTATAATTTGATATCTCCAACCGCTCCAAAGGTATGATAAACATTGGTAATATTTGCAACACTGATAGTCGAACCCAGATTAACAGTTATATCTTTTCTGATTACTTTCATATATTTTAAAATCAGAGGAAAACTTTATAATAGTGTTTATCAACGAGTATCCCGAGATACTCAGTAGAACGCCACGAATTTTTTCTGGTAAAAATAATTAAAATATTTTCACTTTATATAAATTTTTAGAAGAGAGAATGTTCAATAACTTGAACATTTTTATTTTATAGAGAAGTATTATTAACACAATACTGCATGGAAGATGAACACAACATGATCACCTGACGTTTTGGACCATTTCATGGATACCATATTCGTGGCGTATGGAAGGGAGGTTTCTGAGTTTTAACTCCCCTCTTGAACAAGACATGAAAAAAATAAACATTTATCTATTAAGATAAGAATGCAAAGATTCTGAAAAGATGTGGATTTGGACAATATCAGGATGTCCAGGAGTTATCCTTCTGACTATCCCACAAAACAACCTAGACGTTCCTCACAGAAATCTCGCAGGAAGTCCCATTTTCGAAACATAAGCATATATTTGGAGTTCCAGATGATATTTACTAGACTGACATCGGAGAGACGTTCTATGCTATTTAAGGTGCCGGTTTCCACCCAGAAACTTTTGATTTAAAGTAGGGGGGGGGAGATCCAAAGTCGAAAGATTGCAGTGGGTCCGGACTGGGTGAACCCCTCGTAGGTGCGCCCCTGGTAAGATGTATGTCAATGTAATCAATGTAATTGTAAAATAAAGCAAAGCAGAGTCAAAACTTCTACAGTGTTGCCAATTTGTACAATAGTATGCCGCGGTGACCCACTATAGATAATAGTATGCCGCGAACCCAAAAGGCCTTATGCAGAGTCATCTAACGCGTGATTAGTGCCATAAAGATTTCGACTAACATATGTTTCCTGCAGTAGTCAGACCTTTAATATGACGTCAAAACGACTCTGCAAAAGGTCCAAAAAGTTTTACAACTAAATTTATGAAAAAATGCGTAATTATTTTTGGCAGTCTATTTTCGAGTATTTGAGATTTGAAATGCATTTTTTTTCTTTTGAAAAACGTTAATATAAATTTTTTAAAAAAAGTATAATACCCTAAACCGCTGACTCACACGAGTCATTTTAATACAAAGGTGGGTGGCCTCTTTAGCATGTGTGTTTCAAGCTACAGATACACGTTAATCACTTGGAAATAACATCGCTGTCAATGGGAGTGATTTACTATCGTTCGTGTGATGTATAGTACCGATTTCTAAGAAAGCCCACATGTATCTTGGAGAGAGAGAGAGAAAGAGGGAGTTTGTTTATATGTATAATGATCGTGTAGATGGAGAATGAGCATGCATATGTGCTTTTTTTATATTTTTTATGTGGGGTGGGCGCTTGTGTGTATGTGTGTGTCTGCGTTGAGTTTAATGTCGAGAGAAATGAGTACAAGACTTGTGTGATTGGTGATAGCTTGGCGTTTGACGTAATACTGTGAGAATTTAGCAATGGGCAGACCATTTGGATTTTTTTTCTTGTACACGGAGAAGGTAGGCATAAACTGGAACCCCGACCACATCTTATAAACAGTGGTAAGTCGTTTTGTTAGACTTTATGGTGCCATGTTTAGTTTTCGTTTATTCCATACGTTGTCGGCACCATTTTTTTTTACAACTTTGGTTAGGTCTTATTTTTATTCTATGGTGTTAAGAGCGAAAACGTGATGTGTATATACACAAAAGAGATGAACGGTAAAGAAAAAGAAATGTGCAGAGAAACAAAAAGGGTACAAGGAAGTAGAACGAATATTGTGCAGAAGCTGGTGGCTTAAGTAAATATTGGTCTTTCCTTCTCTGTATGTGTGTTTGTGAACTCATAAACGGTTCTTCTTCCATTTCTGAACACTAACTATTCAAACAAGATTTTAACGTTGGGCCACTGGACATTATAATATTTGTCTGTAGCCATAAAGGTGTTTATACCTCTTCTGCTATTCGTAATTGCGTTGCTACATTCTTCATACAAAATTTGTGGTTTTTATGTTAATATGATTTAGATCCAGGGTTGGATTTAATGATTTGTCGCCCCTAGGCCGGAAAGTATTTCTCACCCCTCAACTCGAGATAACAATAGAAAACTAAAAAAAAAAAAAAAACTATTTTGTTAATATCTTTGTTTCAGCACTTTTGTACAAATTTTAATGAATTTTCATTTCGAATCTTCTGTAAAGGAAAATTGCAACTGTTATAAACTTATATCTTTGAAAATAAAGTTACAAATGATGATTTCAATTGTGCAATATACACTAGTGCAATCAGGGCTAAAAGTGTATCTGAAGAGTTAGGGGAACGCTTGACATCAAGCCATCCATCGTGACTATTTTTGCTCATTGTAATTTCTGTAGAAAGTGGGAGGACGTCATAGATATTTTTGGAAGTGGGAGAACGACGTCCGCCCGCGTTCTCCCTCACTTTTATACTCCTAAGTGCAATAATAAATTTGTCTTGAATTTTCCTCCGTAATGATTTATGTTCAATGTTCGAACACTAAAATGAATAGAATAATTTTTTTTTGATTTTTGAAATTTATGTTTCTGCTTGAATGCAAAATAATTATTTTGATTACAAGAAATAAAACCACATTTTCCAATATTACCATTTTCCATGCCACATTAAATTCATAAATGTAAATAAAACAGGAAAAAGAACATTATGAAAGTACAAAAAAACTTTGTCATTGTCCAAAAACAGATTTGTATAAGCATTTGCCTCTGAAATAAATTTACAATGTCATCCTCTTTGTTTTTTGTTTTTTTCAAGCAAAGGTGTCTTATGACATCATCATGCTGAATGTTTTGGAGGGCGTTTACTCTGACTTAAATCATTGGTTTTATTATTGTTATTATTCAACTTTTTCCATTTTTTCATCTTATTACATTTTCGTCAATCGTGCGCCAGTGCCCGCGCCTAGTGGACCTCATGATAAATTTCACCCTGGTTAGATCATGAAATAAATACAAAATTTATTACAAGCAGTACGTTTCTGAATGTGAGAAGTATATTTTTTCGCTGTTACGAGAAAAACAACAATATATACGATCTCCCATTTAAATTATTTTCAAAGTAGCAGGTTTTCAGTTTTCTATTGACTAAAGTAGCAGATATTCAATTTTCTATTGACTAGAGCACAGTTATTTAGTTCTTAATTGACTACAATGGAAGTTATTAAGTTCTCTATTGGCTACACTAGCAGTTATTCAGTTCTTAATTGACTACACTAATAGTTAGTCAGTTCTCAATTTATATAGCAGTTATCCAGTTCTCGATTGCCTAGAGTAGCAGTTATTCATTTCTCAATTGATAGAGTAGCAGTTATTTGGTTTTCAATTAACTATAGTAGCAGTTATTCAGTTCTCATTAATATAGGAGTTTTTCAGTTCTCTATTGACTAGAGCAGCAGTTATTCAGTTCTCATTGATATAGGAGTTTTTCAGTTCGCTATTGACTAGAGCAGTAGTTATTCAGTTTTCAGTTGATTAAGTAGCAGTTATTCACTTCTCAATTAACTATAGTAGCAGTTATACAGTTCTCAATTAGCTATAGTAGCAGTTATACAGTTCTCAATTAACTATAGTAGCAGTTATTCACTTCTCAATTAACTATAGTAGCAGTTATTCACTTCTCAATTGATAACATTAACAGTTATTTAGGTCTCAATTGACTACACTAGCATATATTCAGTTTTTAAGAGTATCAGTTAATTAGTTCAGTTTTCAATTTAATACACTAGCAATTATTCACTTCTCAATTAACTACACTAGTAGTTATTTAGTTTTGAATTGTATAGTTATTACAGTAACAATTGTAAAGTTGTCAGTTGACTAGAATAGCAGTAGTTGGTTGAGGTAAACAATAGTTATGATGTGGTTCGTGTATAATATGTTGCAAGAAGTAAGTGTTGGGTCCATAATTACAGTTACCAAGATGTAATTTGAGTTATTTCTGCAACATTTTCTGCCTAAAGAATAATTGAAGATAAGTTTTACAACGACTCACCAAAGGTAGTCATCAACCTGGTTCGGCTAATAATATAAGTAGATCTTGAGTGGTAGTATTTGTTTACATATTAAAATATCTTCCGTGATTACATTTACTAGTATTCTCACCTTTTATATTGAAATTACAAAACGATGATACGTTTTAAACAATTTTATTCGTTGATTCTCTTTGAACGAATATGTACATAGACTGTATTGCAATCGTACATGTTTGTTAGGTATCTATCAACAACTACATAGCAACTAATTATACTATAATGTATGTTTCTTACATATATTAAAAACATTCTTCTTTTGTTATTATTAAATTAACATTATATCTGGTATAGTGCTTATGTAGAAGCACTTTCTGCCCAAAAATACAAGTAATTATCAATTTATACAAAGTATCTCGTTGTATAAAAATGTCGCCCAACGATGGGACTGAATATAAAAGTTACAAGGGAGCTTGGATTTTATATTTAAGAACCACTGGTCCGTTTACAAGAACAATATTCCATTAATTATGTCCCTTACATTTTGATCGACCCTCGCATATATATAACATTATTTATTTTCATTCATATAAATATATTTATAATTAATCTTTCATTTCATTATCATTTATCTTTTATTACATTAATATATATATTTTATTATTAAAACGTCGTCGCTTATTTATATAATTAACGAAGGGTACGAATTCAAAATAGTAAGAAGCAATTACATTTTAAAACATGAGTCACCATGATCAAGGGCGCATTATATATTAATTACTTTAGATGATACTCTACAGTATGCATTGTATCAATCGGGCGTCAGAATATAGAAGGATCTTATTCAAGTAACATATAAGATTGTGCATGAAGACAGTCGTTGAATAATTAGCTTAATAGAATGAATCATATACTTAACATAATCTTTGACAATTAAGTTTCAACATAAATCAAATATACTATAAATAACCTTTGCTTTTAATGAATCGAACTATAATTCTTCATATTAACAAGAAAGAGTTAAAATCATTTGAAAATTATCATTTGTTGAAACAAATGTGATGAAATATTTATGAGTCCATTAACCAATCCTATCAAGTATAGTGCTTGTATATCGAAGTCATAAGAATTGTTTTCATTATTGATATTAACACATAAACTTAAAAATAAATATTCACAAGAATCTATAGCTGGTATGGGTTTAACCCTTACTTCATTAACTAGAGTCAGTTTAAATTTGTACTAGCATATGATTCTAATAAAGTACATTGTACTGCACTATCATGATTAGGTTCCGCAATATTTTGTACATGTATTGCGTCGTGATTCTGATTTTGATACGACATGCCATCTCTTGAATAGCGATTATGTCTATACATAGAATTTGTAGCATTTCTAGAATTTCGCCATGTATTTCGATTGTTTTTGTGTCTACTTCGGTTGAATGATCTGACATAATTATTGTCACGATTGTTTAGGTTAGGTTGATTACCAACATAGCTTTGCCTATTTTGATCGTTCTGATTGCTTGAATTTATTCGGTTTAGGTTGTGTTCCGTATCGTTCACACTACGGATATTTAGATTCCGAACAGGTACAAAATGATCTGAATTATTTTTACTTTTGCCTATTCCTGCTTGTTGATTCAGAGCATGGTATTGAGTTTCATAACATTGAACAAGCATTAATAAATGGTTAAAACTCATACACTGGGTAGAAAACAGGATCTGTTGTAACTTAAACGGTAGCAAATTTCGAATTGATGCTATGATTCTAGATTCCGATTGCAATGGATTTACGACTTTTAATTCGTTGTATGTATTTACAACAAACTCGACAACAGATTTGTGCAAACGAGGATTGAAATGTTGGTTTCTAATCGTGGCATCTCTATTTGCAAGCAAAAAGTCATTTTCGTAATTTGCGATTAGCGCTGCTTTGAATTCCTCATACGTACTAACGTGATCTCGTACTGCTTTAAACCATAAAGAACATGGTGGGAGTAATAAATGAGGGATTAGTTTCATATATTGTGATCTATCTATACACATTATATTGCACTCGTCCTGAAATTTTTCTAGGAAAGAAGTAGCATTCTCATTACATTTACCACTGAACTTACTCATAGCACGTATTTCACTCATCTTTACGCTTAACTTTACCTTCCTTTTATCATTCCGTGTTCTTGTTGAGTGACAATTCCTACCTATGGCGTGATGTGTAGTTGTGCCATCTCTTTTCCGCCCTTCTGTACTTCTCGGATGAATTTCTTCCAAAATAATGTCCTCATCAGATACGGGTGAAGGCGAAGTCATCTCTTGTGAACAAGGGAATTCTGCACGATCATTATCCATGTTGTTGTGGTATGTGTTGTCCTTGATCTGTAGTGTCCTGATTTTCTCTTGTAAGGTAGCTATCAACTGTGTATTCACACGTATCTGGTTGGAGTTATCCGTGACCTGAATCTTTTGTTGCTGTACAGAAGATTCTATTACTTCCAAATCCCTTTTTACACCACTGACTTCTTGGATTAGATGGTTTTGATTATCCTGGCAATCCTCAGCTATTCTTTTTAACTTTTCATCAAACTGCGAAGTGATGTCATTCATTGCCTGGATAATAAATTGTTTCGTCTCATCTGACTTCTGCTCCAATCGTCTGTTGGATTCCTCGGACTTCTGTTCCATCGTCTGCTTTAATTCTTCATATTGTCTGTCTATCGTCTGCTTTAATTCCTGCTTCATGGCTTCCATATCGTCTTTTCGGCTTTGTTCTTGCCGCTGTAAGACTAGTAAAATTCGGTCTTCTAATGTCATTCCTGGTGCTGCACTTCGTTCACCGTTATCACTATCACTGGTTTCTTTCTGCATTGCCTCACCGTTCATTTTTCTTGTGATTATTTTACCACTTCTAAGTCTTGTCAAGTTCGTAGTCATTAACCTTATTACAGAAGTAAATTCACCCTTACTTTACTTCGGGATATGAATTTACAAGAGTCCCGGGTGAGGTAAACCAAAATTTTTACAACGACTCACCAAAGGTAGTCATCAACCTGGTTCGGCTAATAATATAAGTAGATCTTGAGTGGTAGTATTTGTTTACATATTAAAATATCTTCCGTGATTACATTTACTAGTATTCTCACCTTTTATATTGAAATTACAAAACGATGATACGTTTTAAACAATTTTATTCGTTGATTCTCTTTGAACGAATATGTACACCTTGTCTCAAAAAGGTTGAGCGCATTCTTTATTGGTGTTTTGAGGCAAAAATTTTCAAAGTCCAACTTCGGGTATCTTCGGGAAATAGTAAACCAGGTTCGAACCTCCAAGCCAGCCTTTGCTATCGGGAAAAAGTTAGCAGATGGGTTTTTCTTCTTTTAAATATAATAAGACTGGTTACCAAGTGTTGAAAAAAAGCAACATTGATTGAAATATTTAATAATACAATATTTCGAAACTTTGTATTAATGTCAGCTCATGTTTGTTTGTCATTTAGCTCTCCATACGTGATGGAACATTTAGAAACGTAAACGAATGTTTCCATATGTAAAAGAATGCTCAAAGTTAAGACATAGAACATAATTATCACCTGAGTACTAAAATAAAAATCAAAGTAAAACAAAAACGGCGTTTCTAGTGGGTATGAATGTCATAATTTTCTTGAAAACCGTTATACATCGCTAAAAATACCTTAGCACAAGTCCTTGTGTTAGCTCACTGGTAAGCTGTCGGATTTCAAATCATAAGGTTGAGAGTTCGAATCCCATCTGGGCCAATGCTCTTTTAAAAATTATATTTTCCGCAATACATGAAAAATTATATAAAATAATGAAATTAAATACATCAGTTTTTATATATATAACATAATCATTGCAGAATGTAGTAATTATTATGTTTAAAATATAACATCTGAAATAGGTAGGTGTTCACAGTAGGTCTGTATTATATATATGAGAATGTTAAATACAAGTTAAGAAACTCGTTCACTAGCAATAAATAAATCATGTAGTGTATTTATTTGCAGCTATTTGTCATACAGATGTAACTTCTCAATATTCTCAATACAGCATGTCATTTACATTCGTGAAATACAGTATATTCCTACGGATATAGAAAGTGTGTAAACAGAGTATCCAAAGTCGGATCCTGCTTCAAGACACATAACTTTTCCCGATCCCCTTAACGTCACGGGAAGAAACACAAATTCTCTTTAGAACGGAATATCGTTACTTAGAGTCTCATTCGAATACGTTGGATATGCTTTTGTATATTCATCTTTCTCTCTCTCTCTCTCTCTCTCTCTCTCTCTCTCTCTCTCTCTCTCTCTCTCTCTCTCTCTCTCTCTCTGTCGCTTTGTTTATGTGTTGCGGAATATCCCAAGTTGAATACAACATTTGCAAAGTATATGACCATCAGAGTTATGGAATACCGGAAATTGAAAGTCGTGTTTCTTCAGGTTGGATTTGCGTGTTCATGTTAGCTCACTGGTAGAGTACGGGCTTGTTAATGAGGTCGTCTTGAGTTCAAAGCCTGCAGAGAATATCTCTTTTTTTTTTGTTTGTAGAATTGCACAGAAATCGGATTCAAGGAGTGGTTTACTTCTAGAAATATTTTCAGAAGCGTTTAGGTAGCCCTCAAAAGGACTGTTTTCGGGAGTTATGGCGGGGACATTAATATTGTGTCCAATACCCTTCTGAATTTATTACACGCCCCATTCTTCGGGGCATAGAATCTATTAAATGGGTGACAAATTTATCTCCTTCCCCTACCTCTAGCTATGCTTCGGAAACAAGATGCCACAGGTCATCCTGGGTTCTTGGTGGATCTGCCTCAGGCCAACTATCCCTTAGAGCACGCTTCACTTCTGCCCACATATTTTCCATGAGATTGAGGTCTGCTCCACGAGGCGGCCAGTCAATTAAATCAATCTCAGGCTGCCCTGCGAACCATTCCTGAACCACACGGGAAGTATGTATTGGCGACTGGTCTTGCTGGAACTGAATTACACCATCAGGCGGAAATACTCGTACAGATGGCACCATGATATTACTCATAATATCTAAGTACTGAGCACTGTCCAGGTGTCTTTCAATTCTGTGAAGCTGTTCTGCTCCGCGCCTGAAAATCCAACCCCAACATGAAATAGATACATGGCCACTGCGATTTCAAGCAGCAACACATCCAGGGTCATATCGGGTGCCTCTCGGCCGATACACAAAACGGCGTCCCTCATTTGATGTTGTGAATATGGATTCATCTGAGAAAACTACGTTTTCCCAATTGCGACCCACATTCGCCTGTGCAAACGCGAGACGGTAAATTTTGTGGTCGTCTGAGAGTTTTTCCTTCACGGCAGCAACAGAGCCACGTAACCCAGCATGACGAAGCCTTCGCAGAGCTGTATGCTTACTACCAGGAAAAAGAGAATCTTCCCTTAGCTGTCTAGACGTCCATAGTGGGTCTGACCGGGCTTCGTTTACTAATCTCGCATCTTCGGCTTCGGTTGACACATGCGGACAACCAGAAGATCGTAAATTACCAGTTTGATGTGTAGGACCATATTTCCGAATCCATCGCCTTCCTCTAGAGGCCGGGACACCTACTCGCCTGCTAGCTGCAGTTGCAGAATAGCCTTCCAACTCCCATAAAGTAATTATTGCTGTACGTCTATCCATAGTTACCAATGTTCTGAGCTGTGAGCAGGAAGCAATAGGTAAAAGCTAGTACCTGACGTGTGGTTGGTTAATTGCACGACACGCCTATTGTGGGGAACGACTTGGTCAACGACTAGCGAAAGAAATCTGAAAATGGTGCGCCGTAATAACAATATCAAAAACAGTTTTTATAAAGGAGTATTAATACATACGAAAAGCTGTTTAAAGAATGAATTGTTATACTGACTTTACACGTATAAAAACATATACCATATACCAAACAGATTGAGCAATATTATGATAGCTGTATTGAGACGAACACTTTCGAAGTCCAACTTCGGGTATCTTCTGAAAACAGTAAACTAAAGCTGCTGGTTCGAACCTCCAAGCCAACCTTAGCAATCGGGAAAAAATGTACAGATATGTTTTTCCTTCTGTTAAATATAATAAGACATGTTGAAATGGTATTAAGTGTAGAAAAAAAGTAAAGTTGATTGAAATAGTTAATGATACAATATTTCGAAACTATATATTCACACTCTCGTTTCGTCATTGTGATTTCCATACGAAAAAAAAATACGTATGAGCTCAGTTATATTTCAGAAGCAGCTTCCGAAAAGCGGTCATGTTAGCTCAGTGGTACACCCCCGATACCCGATTAAATCGTGAGTTCGATACCCGTTCAGGTGAGATTCTTTTATGATATTCTACTTTCCTCAATGCATGAAAATTATGTAAAATAGTTACATTACAATTCATCAGCTGTACATATCAGTTGAATATAAAAGCAATTCTTATCTTTAAAATATAACATCTGAGGTATTGACAGAACGTCGGTATGTTATATGTGAATATTAAATACAAATTAAGAAAATCGTGTAATAGCAATAAATAAGTTATGTAATGTATTTATTTGCAGCTATTTTCATACGCAGGTAACTTCTCAATATTCGCATTACAGCATTTAGGTAGAGAATATCGAAAATCGGATCGTGGTTCAAGACAAAAAACTAGCTAGCCCCAAACTGTCACGTAACAAATTCACGAATCGCAAAAGTAAAGTGAAGAGATTGAGAGCGGTAATACCTTAATCGCTCTCTCTCAACTCTCTCTTATCTGCATTTATACATATAAAAGTGTATGTACACGGTGCATGTATGTTCCGACATAACTCATGTATGCCTAGAGCAGGGTTTCTCAACCTGGGAGTCGTGGCCCCTAGGGTGTCGCGAAGATAAGCGGAAGAGATAAATATAGTTAGAATCTAATACCGGAAATTATTTTGAATTTTGTTCTGATAGGCATACTTTTATTTTTTATACATACTGTAAAGAACAATAAAAAATAAGTCTACTGAACATTTTCAAAGGGTGCAGAGTTGTTTAAAAATGAATTTAAATGAAAGACGTATGATATGATACTAATGAGAACTGTATATAGAAATACTAGAAAAATACACATGGAACAAAACCTGCACATTGAAATACAATTAAAATTGAAACCTAATGAGATACCTAAGCATGGTGTAATTTCACTAGTGCAGCAATGCCCGGTTCAATCTTCGTGACGAACATTATGAAGCCATTTTCAACTGATAAGCGATTTCTTGTCTTTGTTTTAATGTTTACCATTAAGAAAAAAACTTTCGCACAAGTACGATGTAGCAAATGGAATTATTACTTTTAAAGCAGCAGATACCAGACCAGGATATTCTTCTCTCCTCATCAGGCAGAACTTGTCCAAGTCTTTGTTACAGAAAATTAGTTGCAAAGACTTGTAGCATGATCATTCTATTATTTGGTTAAGAAGTTGTGGGCTTAGATCAGATACGTTAATGGCCTCTTCAAAGAAGGAGTTTAACATCCATCTTGAACCAGCACCTTCGTCGTTGGGAATATAGATAGTACAGTTACTGTATCCACTGTCAATGCCGGGCGCCGAAAAAAGGGGGCACAAATTTCGGAGGAAGTGTGTTACTCATGTTAGGAAAGTAGGGATGCACGCGAGACAAGACGAGACGAGAAATGGAAAAGTTTCGTCTCGTCTCGCAACCTCAAACGTTGGTCTCGTCTCGCGTAAGGTCTCGTCTCGCAAATGTGAAGTCTCGTCTCGTGTCTCGCATAAAATTTTGAGTCTCATCTCGCATCTCGCGCGAGACTTTCTCGCATGGTCTCGCAGTCTCGCATATATTCTAGGTCAAAATTTTGCAATGTGTTATTCTATGGCTGCTAATGAATGATGATGTGATATTCTGTCCGAAGGCAGGTATTTGACCTAAAAGTCCCTTGGCAAGGTGAATGGTGGTTTGCCATTGCTTTCCATGGGATGAATGTTCATAACATCCTAAGGAGACGGAACCTAGAATTCAACATGGTATTCGAACTTGTGTCCCCTCCGCTCCAAATTAAAAGAAAAGTTGTGCTGGAATTTGATCGCTGGACCATTAATTTTCGTCAAATTAATAGCATAATTTACAGCAAAACCAGCATAAATTGTTGCTGGATCCAACATTGTTTTCCAGCTTAGAGGTGTCCAGCAATATTTGGCTCTTCTAAAATATCGTCGCCACTATCAACATTTACACGTTTTGGTCGTTTCCTTGAAGGGTGAGTTTCCAGTATAAAGATGTTTTTATACCAACAAAAGGGCTTGTACACAACAAAAGAACTCCTCACAACACAATACGACCCAATTCTTTTGGTTCGTTCGCGCTTGTAGCAATGTTGGATTATCGCATTTTATCAACTTTCGCTTTCAACTTATACTGCCAGATCTAGAAAATAAAATTACTGACAGATATAGGGCAATTCCTACCATCTCTCACGAAACCTATAGGGACATCCTGCCAAGCCAGTATTTGAATTAAACTTCCGAACTAGAGGGGGATGTTTTTGATAAATATATGGAAAGAAAATACTTATTCCATGTAAAAATATCATGTTATTTCTGCGAGCCGGGCCGGGGATAAACTTTGACGAGAGGGGATTTCCCCGCCATCCCCCAACATTAATCGCTGTAGTAATGTGAAAAAGACAGAAACAACAGAAATATCATATTTCGCAGCAATAGGGAGTCTTATTCGCTTTTCAGACCAAAAATAGAAGTTCATGTATTCGTGCGCGCCCGCGTGTATGTGTTTGTGTCGCAAAAAAGGTCCTAAATCTATGCTGTAATAAATTTCCAATTTACAAAGCTTTTCTTTTTTAGAAACTAAAGAAGGCTTTAATTCTGAAAATTAACCTTCATTAATAATAAATCTCATAAAATGTCTATTGCCCCAATCACTTTTTTGTTCCTGGAGGCATTAACACTCAACTTAGAAAACTCAATAAATGTAAAATTACTAAATATACAATTAAATGTAATTCATAAATGTTGCGAGACTGCGAGAAGTCGGAAAGGCAGCGTTTACTTTTGAAAATTTTATTGAGCTTCGTGCCAACCATGGTGGCGCTTCGCAGCTAGTCTGTCGATCTCACTCGCTCCGTCGTATACTCTCGCCCCGAGCGCTGATTTTCCATGCCACGGCACTGTTCACTATAAACTAGAAATGGATTCTACTATTATAGAAATAGGTATGTTAAAAATCCCACACAAGCTTATTATAAAACACAAATTATAAAAGAGTCGCTGGCAAGAGGATGTGATAAAAGGGGATCGTGATAGGAATTAGATTGAGAACCACTGGCCTAGAGTAATTTTAACCAAATTTCTTATAGTCTGAAAAAGAGTGCTGTCGGGTTACCTATGGTGAATGGGAGGGGGATACATATAAAAGATTGCTATAGAAAATGATCGGTATTAGTGTCGAATTCATAGTTTTCGGGGTCGCTTAGATAAATAGTGTGACTTTCGATTTCGCTTAACTCCGATTAAGCTCTCATTAGTAGGGATGGGAACGAGCGACTTTTCTTTGAAACTCTACTCGACTCGAAACAGACATCTTTGAGGTCTACTCTAGGACTCGGCGCGAAAAATATCCTCCAACTCGACTCGGATTAGAGTCGAGTCAAACTGAAACGAACCAAATCCTGTGTGTAGTCCTACCTAGACAATACATAGACAATATAATTATTCTATTATCAATTATACTACTATTACTACAAATAATAATAATAATAATAATAATAATATTATTATTATTATTATTATTATTATTATTATTATTATTATTATTATTATTATTATTATTATTATTATTATTATTATTATTATTATTATTATTATTATTACAATATCGTGTATAAACATGAACGATAGATGGTTAGTAAAGGAATACTAAAAGCTAGTTGACTGCCGACGTCGGTAGTCATGACGTCTACAAGGCAAAGACATCGTTCATTACCCTAAGCTGTAAGCGTCGGTGGACTAAAGATGGTCAACTATTGACCTCTCGCCAAAAATTGGTGGCCCCGCAGCGACAATCCGCGGTGGCCCGAGTTCCATCTTGAAAACTTTACTACCAGCGGCAGAGACGCGATGAAACGACAACGAACCACAAAATTACTCTCCCAAAATATGTTAAAATGCCTATATGTGTGATTTGTTTATATTTAGGTGAGTCAAAAAAACACAAAACAAATACCCCGGGGTGGACGCGAACTATCAATATTACGATTACTAGGCACGTGTTCTTCTGATTTCCCCACGAAAACGATCATAAAAAGCTTGCTTGTTGATGGATAAATCATTGACGTCTTACTTTAGCCAATCAGACAAACCCCTACATCTCGAGTTCTAGGAGGTGATACCGTGAACCGTTTCAGATTTATTGCTTTCTGGTGGGGTACTATCTATGTGCAAAATTTGAGCATAATAGCCGACATGCATCTTCGGTGCCTCTTATCTTTAGTACAATTTTAACCAGAGATGGTGTGGGTCAATGAAAATTTGATCCACGACCCACCATGATCCAGTATCACCCACCACCCAAATGACCCATTGGCCCACTCTGACCCATCATCCATCGTGATCCACTCTGACTCACCACCAACTATGAACCACTCTGAAGCATTGCGACCAACTCCGACCCACCAACACCCATCGACATCAACTCTGACCCATGATCCACGTCCTCTTCTCCGTTGACTAAAGAGGCTACACTTGTAATAAAACAAGACTGTGAAATTATCACTTATCGGAGTTTGAATTTCTACCGTCAATGGCTCAAGCACCTCTCTGTTACAATACTGATGGATCTGACCTTTACGATATATAATGGCAAAGTGTTTCTCAACTTCCGAATTAAAATGAATTTAAATTTATCATATATAATTATTTCTTTGTTGCCTTACAGACACATTTCAGTAGAAAATAGGATGAAATTTGAAAGTCTCAAATCAAGGAAAAGTAGACCAACGTAAAAAAAGAAAGAAAAACTAATTTTCTATATCATTAACCACCTGGAGTGCCACTCTTTATCTAATCCACCTCGAAAATTATGGATTCGACACTAATGTCGGTCTTTATATATATATATATATATATATATATATATATATATATATATATATATATATATATATATATAATTTTGATGTTAGCCCCTTTCATTTCTCCCAGGAGAGCAAACGGATACTGTCACCGTTAGGACTAAATTTGGTCTTAAATGACATTAAAATTTCTACCAATTAATTTAGCGACCAGTGTTGCATTTAAAAGCTCAGTGCCCCTACGCACTTTTGCTCTCGGCGCCCCCAATAACTACATATTTCTCCGCCCCTTCATCCCTAACTTAAAAATAAAACTTAATTCGAATATGCTTAGTTAGTGAATTTATTACATTTAAATACCACTCACTACATGCTACAGGTAGAACTACGTAACAAAAAAATAACAAATGTGAAACGTGTTCTGAATTATTTTTAAATTTCTTACGCTATTATTATACATATTAGAACAGTAAAAGAGGATTGTTAATGAAATAGTATATTTGTTCTTGATTGTTAACTCTTTCATACGGAAAAAATTAAACTATTATTCAAGTTTTAAACTTCACTCTGCAAATATATTGCCCTATAGGCAATGGGACTAATGTGAAATGTGGACTAATGTGGACTAATGTGAATGCGACACTGTTAGCGGCGCTGAAAACTTACGATTCGATTCTAATATCGGTTGATTTCGATATTTTTATGTCGCTACGTAACCACCCTGGGTGCTAATGGGAGCTTAATTGGACTTGAATTGAATGAACTATTCACCTAAGCGACCACGAAGCTATGGATTCGATACTACTATCGACCCGTTTCTAGCATTTTTGATATGTATCCCGACAGTACTCTTTTCCAGACTGTAAGAAATACAGTTATAATTGCGCTAGATATATCAGAATTATGTTGAAACACACACATACATCCACTTTTATATTCTGTATAAATAGAGAGTGAGCGAGCGAGCGAGAGAGAGCGACTAAAGGCATCACCATTTCCACATTGCAAAAGCATATATCAGGAATTGAATTGAAAATCTATGTAAAGACTTTCTGCTGTAGCGTGCTTCATAAGGACAATTCCAGTCTGCTCACGTGACCTTTGGGGTTCATGAATTTCTTGCGAGCGTTGCGACTTTGGATTCTCTGTTTAAACCCTCGGTTTATGCATCGAATAAGTTTTCAAGAACATAAATGACATGCTGTATTATGAATGTCGAAAATTACCCTCTATATGACAAATAGCTGCAAATAAATACACTACATGATTTATTTATTGCTAGTGAACGAGTTTCTTAACTTGTATTTAACATTCTCATATATATAATACAGACCTACTGTGAACACCCACCTATTTCAGATGTTATATTTTAAACATAATAATTACTACACTCTGCAATGATTATGTTATATATATAAAAACTGATGTATTTAATTTCATTATTTTATATAATTTTTCATGTATTGCGGAAAATATAATTTTTAAAAGAGCATTGGCCCAGATGGGATTCGAACTCTCAACCTTATGATTTGAAATCCGACAGCTTACCAGTGAGCTAACACAAGGACTTGTGCTAAGGTATTTTTAGCGATGTATAACGGTTTTCAAGAAAATTATGACATTCATACCCACTAGAAACGCCGTTTTTGTTTTACTTTGATTTTTATTTTAGTACTCAGGTGATAATTATGTTCTATGTCTTAACTTTGAGCATTCTTTTACATATGGTAACATTCGTTTACGTTTCTAAATGTTCCATCACGTATGGAGAGCTAAATGACAAACAAACATGAGCTGACATTAATACAAAGTTTCGAAATATTGTATCATTACATATTTCAATCAATGTTGCTTTTTTAAACACTTGGTAACAAGTCTTATTATATTTAAAAGAAGAAAAACACATCTGCAAACTTTTTCCCGATTGCAAAGGCTGGCTTGGAGGTTCGAACCTGGCTTACTTTTTCCCGAAGATACCCGAAGCTGGACTTAGAAAATTTTTGCCTCAAAACACCAATAAAGAATGCGCTCAACCTTTTTGAGACAAGGTGTACATAGACTGTATTGCAATCGTACATGTTTGTTAGGTATCTATCAACAACTACATAGCAACTAATTATACTATAATGTATGTTTCTTACATATATTACAAACATTCTTCTTTTGTTATTATTAAATTAACATTATATCTGGTATAGTGCTTATGTAGAAGCACTTTCTGCCCAAAAATACAAGTAATTATCAATTTATACAAAGTATATCGTTGTAGTTTTAACTTTCTTTTAGAAAAGAAAATATGAATCTAAGCATTTAAAAGAGCGTATTACAACTGATTTCTGTAACTTTTAGTCCAACCAATATGATCTTCACAGTTAAGAGGCGTAAATTGTTCATTGAAAATTGATGGAGAATATTTTGAAAATTGATATAGGTAACCTAACTTAACGTTATACCTTATAGCGCACCTTGTAATAAGTTCATGGTTTCATTTTTGATAAATGAATCCTTTGAAATACAATTTATTAAATAGTTTAAGATCCAACATGTATATTGTGTATGGGTGAACAGATATTTTATTGTGTTGTTCGAGTTAGTTATGCTCAGAACATGAACAACTTCCGAGTAGTGTTAACAGTTACAAAGATTATAAACAAGCAGAACACAATCAGACCACCGAAAACATAAGCTCGCGTTGTGCAAAGCTGTAGAACACAGACTCTGTTTCCGGCCTATTTCCGCATCAAACTTCGTTCAGATCCGACAAGTCATTATCTAGAAATAAATTATTGCACCAAGCTGAGCTGAGTCTTTCCCTGACCGAGCTCAGTCACTAAATATAGTGATCTTTATTCCTTAAATGATGAGCTACTTGACCACCAATAATTTTAGTTTAGATCTGGCCACCATTTACCATGTGTACTTACACCTGGAGTGAAACTATGTGACCCCGCCGGGAGCTAGAAATGAAATGAGAATGTCTTTAATTTGTTTCATTGTCTAATGATATTCATGAAATAGGGTTATTTAGATACGACTTTGGGAAGACTTTCCAGAACTCCGCTGAATTCTAACTTGGGATAAGAAGTTTTGTGAGACAGAAGCCAGAAAATTGAACATGCTTCGAATGTTTATTACTATAATTATCTTATCTATTTCTAGTTGAAAAAAGGTCAACTTCATTCAATGTCCTAAAAAATTCAAATTCATAATATTGTGTTTGAATAAGTTTACAATTGATCTTTAAGCATGGAGTAGAAGTTCGTAGAATTTCCATAGCGCTTTGTAAATAATAATAATAATAATAATAATAATAATAATAATAATAATAATAATAATAATAATAATAATAATAATAATAACAAAGATTATGAGACAAAACTGGAAACGCATTGCTATCTACCAAAATATATATCAAGCTCTCCTCACTGACTTAGTGTCAAACAGGTATGGCTTTTTGTGCACAAGGTTCAAGGTTTGATTCCTGGTGAGAGAGCATTGATAGTATTACGGTAGTTCGTATTTCACCTTAAATTGTAAGTCCATATCTCATACACCCTCCGCGGTAAAAGGAACTATACATTTTACGAAGCAAAATAGATCGTGTCTGGAATCAAATTTCTGATACAGATAAGATATGAGAGCTCTACCTCTAACGTAGTTATGACACTAAAATTTAAGTTTTTTTTTTTTTTGTATATTTATTATCAACGTCCTCCGCTATTTTACACACTGAGAAAAAAACTATGTGGCGTATGTAAAGACGCAGGTTACATGCGTAAATCCTATAGTTTTTGGACTTAACGTACGACTATAGGTAACATGATATAAAATATAGCTGTCGTAGGTAATATACGGAAGACTGTTAGATGTCACACAGTTTGCAGCGGTATGATGTAACATCTGAGCGGGAAAGTGGCAGTACGTATGTAGCATATGAATAACGTGTATTCCATGTAGATTTCCGTAGTAAACATGTGAATTCCGTATATTTCTATAATATACCGCTGTCCGGGTAACGGATTTTTTTCAGTGTGTGAGAAACACTTAATATGGAAACCGGGGAAAGAATTTTGGAATGGGGCCACAGTGACTCAGTGGTTAAGCGTTCACTTCTGGTGCTAGGGGCCTCGGGATCAAACCCTGCTCCGGCCAAGTGAACTTTGTGGTGGACAAACACCGTGTGCGTGGGTTTTCTCGGGGTTCTCCCGTTTCCTCACACTTTCTTCATTCCACCATTTCATTCATCTCTCATCCTCACCGTCTCCTTTAGCCTAACCGGCAAAAACGTGGGACGTAAAACTAAAATTTCATTTTATAGAATTTTCGAACGAACTAAGCCAAATTATACATGTATTTATAGGTGCTGTTGAAGCATTTGCTTAGAAGGGGATTCAGGGATAAACTAAGAAACTCTCAGAAGAAATTGACAGAGGGGAGATTCAAATCGAAATCTCTCGAATTCGCAAAAAATATTATAATCATTTTTTGAAACGAAAGATTGATAAATGTCTAATATTCTATAGTTATAGCTCTTTAAAATGATTCTTTCTTTTTCCGGGACCTTCTTTCTCTCTCTCTCTCTCTCTTTCTTTCTTTCTTTCTTTTTTCTCTTTATTTTTCGCTTTCCTTCTTTTTCTTTTTCTCTCTTCTCGTTTCTCTCTTTCGCTCCCTCTCTCATTCTGTCTTTTACTCCTCTCTCACGCTCTTTCTTTTCTTTCTCTTTTCTTTCTCTTTTCTCTCTCTTTCTTTTTCTGTCTCTCTTTCTCCTTTTTCTCTGCATGTTCTCTTTCCCCTTCCTCTTGCTTCTCTCTGTGAACTTCAGTTTTTTCTTCCTAAAGCTTCTGCACAAAGTTTGTTAAAGGGGGGGGGGAGAGGTAAATGAAATGCAAATTACTGCTCCGGGAATTCTTGCGCTGTTCTGTTCCCCCTTCCCATCTTCTGTACTTTTTTTACTCTTCGCACAATTTGAGTAAAATCCGCTTCTACACAAAAGGATCTTGGTACACTAACTAAAATATATAGAATCCAATATCGGTTCACTCAACTCTTCCCACTCTCTCACCAATCGATGAATTTATTTATCTGCTTTTATGCTTTCATGTGAAGAGCTCACACGCAACGCAAAAGAAAGTTATAAAATAGATTTTTTTTAAAACGAACAACTCATATTTATAATATACGAAGGCGTTTCCATAGAGCAAAGAAAATGAATATGTGAATACTATAAAAAAATAACCTCCTTGGTTTTTGGTGAATAAATAGCAGAATATTATAAACAATGGATTCTATAATGTTATTGGTATATAAGAAGAAAAATGTATCCACGGAAGAGACAAATGCCAATCGATATATCTCATTACGCGGAAATAAATATTACAAGTAAGTGTAAATTCTCATGAGTAATTTTCGAGAAAATAGAAAAAATCTAGTTCGTTTTGCAAACCTAAAATAATGACGCTGTACGATAACCATGACACTCACTGATATTGACATGCATCATTATTAAGCTTTTCACTATGACCATGGGCGCCCTCAGCAAGGAGCAAGAGGGCCCATTTGTGCCCACTGTATTTTCGAAAAGGGTTCGGTTCTCGGAAATACGTGTTAAACTATATTACATTTGCTTACTCTCACACACACACACACACTACAATATTTAATATATTTGCTGTTCATAATAGTTATGCAACGTGCATAAATAATTGTTTGGCATGAAATATTGGGTGATATCAATAAAACGGAGAAGTTACTCATTACGCCCAATTTTGAAGTAGTTACTCGCATTGGTATCAATAAAAAGAGAACTGAGCACTAGTCGTCTCGGCTGACCTCGGAGAAGCCCCGCCCTTTTGAAGTAACCACACCTCTATTCTCGAGCCGAGTAACTACTACGCGTTTGATATCAATAAAAATCAAAGACTCCTCTGTGATGCTAGTAACTTCTCCAAATTTGTGGAGCAAGCTAAATAGGTGACTCCGTGCGAAATATGGCAGAGTATATGATTGTTTTACTACGTAGAAAAATTTATAAACTGCATAGAAATGTTGGAAATGGAGATTACAAAAAGCATTATAAGTTTATGAAAGAAAATGTAGTGATTAGCACAACATTTTTTAAGGAGAATCAACCGAAATTCGGGGTGGTGGACTACGTAATGATGAAAAGGGTTTTCTTCAAGGGCGCCGATCCTGTGAGGGCCCGGGCCCCCCAAAGCTCATGTGGGCCCCTATTGTATTTATGAATATACAATATTTGGCATAATTAGAGTGCAATTTGTCTTAAAATCCCGATATATATACCTTCTGCATCTGAATGCCCTCTCCCCCCAAATTTACAGAGAAATTGGTGCCCTTGGTTTTCTTGCGTTCCGTGAGCGATCCGGGATTCCAGGTCGGAATGTCAGGGGATTCTGGTGTGGCTCAAAGTACTATCTATGACTACCTGAAAATGGATTGTTTTCGGAAGTGTGCGTAATATACAAACAGCAAAGGCAGAGTGGCAAGAACAATATACATTTCCGGGTGCTATCGGAGCACTTGACTATATACAAGTGGCATTAAAGAAACCTAGTATTTTGGAGAGTAATACGTTAATAGGAAGAGCTATTTCGTGGCTAAGCGGTTAGCGTACATGCCTTTGGCATAGGAGACCCGCGTTCGATTCCCGGCAGGAGCTCATGTGGTTTGGATTCCACGTTAATCAGTGGGTTCTGTCTCATATAGGCACGCTACTGAAAAGGACGTTAAACTAATAATCAACTCAACTCAACGTTGATAGAAAGGGTGTATACATAAGAATGTATTTTGTTTATGTCAAGGCGAAAGGGGACACGTATGGTGTGGAAAATGCAATCAGATGGACGTGATTTATGACGTGGGTGGCTGGACTTTTTTTAAAAAGAAAACAAAGGAGCCAAGTGTCTGATTTCGTTCTTAAAGCCAAACAATCTACAAAGACCTTGGACAACACGTGATATGTGCTTGTCGTGTTAATCTTGATATTGCTGGATTCCAATCAACATCCATCAGCTCAAATAGGTTCATTCCCATGGTTTCAGTATTACTTTCTTCTTTCCTTTTTTTTTTTATTTTTTCTTCTTTTTTATTTTTGTTTTATTCTCGCTCGAATATTAAAGATTCTCTTTTGAATTTGTGTCTCAGTCGTAGATGTATTTGATATTTCGTTGCATTTCACTGTAATTACCTTCAAAGTTTCGGCTTTCCTTCGTTTACTTTCTGGTAGCTGTGACTTTGAATGTACCATTGGAAACTCTTTTAAAATATCCACAAATGCACTTTGGTTGAAGCTATCGTTGCTACTTGCCCGTTTCATGGCTTTTAAGATACTACGCCATAGGTTAAAAACAACGAAATGACTGCGCGATGAATGGGAGAAATGAATAATCACTTCTTTTATTGATACGACTCAGTGCTACGTGCAGAGGAAGCGCGAGTAAACGTTCATACATCTGGAGCAGACTAGACCTGAGTAGTGGCTTGTTTTATTGATACGAAATTGAGGGAGGAGATTACTCCAGGCGTAGTTACTCCGATTCTCGAGCAGGACTTCTCAGGAGTAGTTACTTATTTTTATTGATATCACCCATTATTTGCATCAAGATGTCTCTACTTGCGGCCCACCCTTGGACGGAACCATACAGCCGTTACTGATCATGAAACTAGTCAGACGAAGGGTCAACTCTACCATACGGGAATTTGCACGGGGCAGCTAGCTTGAAGGAGCGGCGAATATCTGTCATAACTATATTATTTAACCCTGGAATACTAGGATATTTGTTTTACCTAATAATACTAGAGTGGATGAATTTTCACCCGTTGATTTAATTATAATTTTTATTGTTACGTTTATACAAAAACACCGAATTGTAAGATTACAGCTTTATTTCTATGCATGTGACTTTCTACATTTTAAAAATAAATTGTAATTCACGTTAAATCAATGTATTTCAATCACTTATTTTTTCTCGTGTACATATGATCTTGGTTTACCTGCACATTTAAAGATATTTATTATAATATATTTTTATATTTTCCACACCATAATCTTCTCTTATATGTTTTAATCAATAGTCCAGAATTTTGTTTAAAAAAGTAGATGTTAATTTGATGATAGTACGAAACAAAATTCCGGAAAAGTGCAATTTGGCTAATTGTCATCACGGCTTATTTGTAGAATAAGTTACATTTTCTATGGTACGACCAGTATAAAATACCACGTGTACGTGTTACAACGATATTTAAAGGCAATTCAAAACATTAGATGAAAAAATACAGCTGAAATAATGGAACATTAGGAAACTACTACCAATGGGTTCTTCATATAATTTCACTTGCATCTTTTGCACACTATTTCCCTGTGTTCACTACAAACAAATGATTGGCACTTACAACAGCGAACAGCGTACTTTCTGTCCAGACCTCGGTGGCACAAGGGGCATCTTCCTTGTCGTGACGTTCGTGCTGGAAGTCCAGGAACAGGTTGTACCTATGTATTTTCGGCCATTTCCTGATTCATGTGCAACACAATGGATTTAAGTATTTCATCGTCAAAATAGAGAGACCAACAATCCAACTCAGAAGTACATTTTCTTGCATCTCTTCTCGGACCCGGCATTTTCCTAACAATATTTTTTGCAGGAGTTTTGCCCTTATTTTTCGGTTCAGTCGTTGCCCATTTTGCAGAGCGTTTGCCTACAATAACCTTCTTATGCAGTTCAAGAATGTTTGGATTAGTATGTTTTGGTTTGCAAATCGTATCTATAGACTCTATCGAGCATAGTCCTACCTTTTACCTTGGATTTCGAAATAGTAGGAACTGAAAGTAATTTTGAAGCACTTCTCTCCGCATCTACCATTTCATCTTTCCTACTTGCTATCACAACAGTTTCGCTATGTAAATCGCCACTGGGACAATAACTATCACTAAACATAGATGTAATTTCAGACGCAGGACTTACCACACCGTCAGCACGCAGTTCAAGTTTTTTTTTTTTTTTTTTTTTTTTTTGCTGGCATCCGTATCTCACTATCTGATTTGTCACTCGAAGCACTATCCCTTGGTTTATAGTCAGGATCAATATCACTGTCAATAATGCCCTCTATTTCGTCGTCTTCTTCAACGACATCATCCTCTGGGTCAACGACAAATGCTGGTTCCTCGCCAACTTCTGAACTGCCTTCCGTTGCTTCATCCGTTAACATTTTTTAAATTTCAACCTCTGTAAGACCTCGCAAAGTAAGCCATGTTCGGACAAAACAGTTAGAGAATTACAACTACTTTACTACTAGAATGGGTGAAATTTCACCCAACAATTACCAACGCAGCGCATACTACGCACACAACACAGCTATACGTGACACTGACTGAATCTGCACTAGCTGGAATGAAAATACACAAATGCTCAACTAACTAGATTACTCTGCCATCTAGTGCCAACGAGTCAAAAATGTCATTGGATGAATTTTCACCCATCCTAGGATTCCCGGGTTAAAATACAGTAAATACTTCTTGTTGGAAACAGATTTCATGATGATGGTAATTAAATTTACTAAGCTCACTTTGTAATTAAATACATCACTGATTAAAAATGATGGCATTCGTTATTACCTACCTAAAGAGTCAGTCACTGCGTTGTGGTAGAGCGTTCACCTCCGGTGCTTGAGATCCCTGGTTCGATCCCAGATCGCGCCGTGTGGACTTTGTGGTGGATAAACACCGTGCTTGTGGATTTCCTCGGGGTCCTCTCGTTTCCTCCCACTTTCTTCATTCCACCATTTCACTCATCTCTCATCATCACCGTCTCCTTTAGCCTAACTGGCATAACCGTGGGACGTAAAACTTAAAGATTTCATTTCGTTTCAGTCCCTGCGTTTGTTTTGTAGAGTCGCTGTTTTGTATTTATATGCTTTGTCAGGAGGCGTTTCGATGTTCGAAGTACAGTGGAACTTCCCCTAACGGACACCTTTAAAGAGCGGACACCTCTCAATAACGGCCAGTTTTCAATTCCCCGGCAGAATACCATTCGGTACAATGGAAAAATTACTTCTGAATAGCGGACATCCTCAATAACGGGCGCGGACACTGAAAGCTATTTCCCAGCACCGATGTAGAAGTTCCAAATAACAGCCAGGAATAAAACTCTCCTATTTTCTGAAATTTCAATCAATAAAGGGCAGGATTTCTAACATTATCGGGCATTGTTGAGTAAGGTATTTTGTTTGTTTTGTATTCCGTTGAGTTATTTTTTAAAGTGCATATTGTTTAGTAGCAATTTTCAGCATAGTTTGAACAATGGAATGACGTCTCGTGCATTTTATTTTCGTCTGGCTACAAGTGATCCATTTGCAAGATGCAGACATCAAGTACAATACAGTATAAAGGAAGAATCTACACTAAAATTTCCTTATACTGTACTTAGGAAAACTGCATTAGTGCACATTATTCTGAAAAGAAACATCAAATATAATGTTGATTATTTAACTGCGTGTGTACATGGAAGTAATTTTTCTTGTGTTGCAACTTAAGCTTTATCCGAATAGCGGACACTTCCAAACAGTCGTTCTTACAGAAAAAAAAATCAAGGGGGCACCCTTAGTATTCCGGGGTGGCACTGCTGATACTATTCTATTTATTATTATATCATAGACGTACTAGTTTGGTCCGCTCCGGGGACACTATCAGAGCTCTGTTGGGAGCAGTGCCCCCCCCTTCCCAAATACATGTCTGAAAGAAACACTACTTCCAAGTAACGGACAGTTTTACGTTGCCCGTTACTGTCCGCTATATAGAAGTTTCACTCTGCTACATAATGTAAGTTGTTTAAACTGTAGAAAAGAAAGAAAAAAGCGCAGTCATATTGCACTTAAGAAAACAATAGAAACAGCTGCTTGTGCGGAATACAGAATTGTGATATCCGTTACTAAAACTGGTATATTTTATTCTACCACGTTCTTCAAAGTATATGCATAAACCTCACTGTAGACCAGTGGCGTAGGAAAAGAACTGACGATTTTAAGCCTATACCCCTTTTAATATAGTGATATCAAAATTGATTCTGTAAGTATGCTATATATTCCTTTTGTCATTCCCTATAATATGATTTTTTTCTTATAATTTATCAGAAGTATTGTATATACAATCATGTTTTAAAAAAGCTTACTTTCCAGAAGCTCCTTTTAATACTACACAAAATTTCATTGCGGATGCGAGTAAGAATGTTAAAAAAAATGTTGCTCAAATATTTTTAAAAATCAAATTGACCTGCTTTTAGCCTAATTGTTAGCGCACGCGGGTGCGCAGTGCATAGCCCCTAGTTCTACTCCCAATCAGACCACTAATATTTTCTAGTATTGACCCATCTTCATGAAGAACTTGTTTTTCACTGTGGAATGTTCTGGTAGTGCTTGGATTCCTGGTTTGATTCCAATTCGCACCCATTGGTGCGTGTAGTGGACAAAACCCCATTGCGCGGGTTTTCTCGTGTTCTCCCGTTTCTCTCACTTTCTTCATTTCGCCATTTCGTTCTTTATCATCATCATCTCACTTAGCCTACAAGACATAATAATGGGTCGTAAAACTAAAATATTTTATTTCATATTTTCATCATCATGAGACCATTGGGGAACTACATGAATTAAGAAGTAGGGAACTCATAACCAGAGAACCAGAAATTCAATACTTTTTTTACACTGGATAAAGCGGTAAAGTATGGTTTAGCCCCTTCCTTGATCATATCCTGGATCTACGGCTATATATATATATATATATATATATATATATATATATATATATATATATATATATATATATAGCCGTAGATCCAGGATATATATGTATAATCTGATGTTTTTCCAACTCCGCCACTGCTATAGACATTAAATTAATGTCTTTTTAATATATTGTAATATGCTTTGTTCTATTTTCATATGGGAAAATTAAGTTTACGGCTATTTACATGCTTTATTGTTTGGTTCCATGTTAAGTAGTTCCACATATTCAGCGTACAAAGACTTAAAAGCTATGTACATGACTGTTTCTCTAATTCAGTTCAGCATATCTTTTCGATTTTCTTGAAAAACTGCATATGAAAGAATCTCAAGTAAAAGCAATACATCTGGCAATCCTGCCATGTGACTGTCATTTGAAAACAAGAAAATTAGTTCGTAATTTTACCGCACGCACAGATAAACCAAACAAGTAATAATTTATAGTTTTTTCTGCTCTATCAGAAGAGATGTTAATATTAATCCTTGTTAATATTAATTTTTATTGTATATGTAAAAACATATACTGCTAATTAGTAGTGTGTATTTATTGTTGTTTGTCTTCGCCTAACAGTGACAAATAAAACTTCTAACTGTAACACAAATACGACTAACTAAAACACACATATTCCTAACTAAAACATATACTCCTATAACTGCAACGAACATACTTCTAACCATAATGCTTCTACTCCTAACAGTAACACAAGTACTCCTATCTGTAACACATATACTCCTAACTGTAACACATATACTCCTAACTGTAACACATATACTCCTAACTGTAACACATATACTCTTAACAGCAACACAAATACTCCTAACTGTAACACATGTACTCCTAACTGTAACACATGTACTCCTAACTGTAACACATATACTCCTAACTGTAACACATATACTCTTAACTGTAACACATATACTTTTAATTGTAATGTATATAATAGTCGTAAATTTACAATAAAAAAGGGATATAAATAGATGTTTCAGCTTAAGGGAAGTTTTATAACAAGCTCTTCTCTTTCTAAACTTGTGTTTCAAAACTCAAAAACTTTTAATCCAATACGGTATCTGGTAGTTTTCGAGATTATCTTCTTACATGTTGCATACTTATTTTAAATTGTGTACCCAAAATACAATTCTTGTATCTATAAAGTTTGAAATAAGTACGATAAATTATTAATTTTCCCACTGCAATTTTGTTTTTCATTCATATTGGCAGCTTGTGAAAATTAATTAATTTAATGATTTACTGCGTAAAGTTTCATCCTTGATTTGGGATTTACGGAAAAATTGTGTTCTTAATGTTTCATTTCTATCTTCCATAATGTGTTATACATATTACACAAGTTAACATGAATGTTTATCCACTTTCCTGAATATAACAAAGCCTAAGAGTCTTGCGTAACTTCGTCTTTGTTTCATTCATATGCAAGATCTCGAGAGGTAAAATCTTTGACAATTTACATTAGCAGGATCTTCATGTCTACGTTTTATATTAGGTATCTATACATATCGCTCCTCCAACAAGAAAGTGACAAAACTCATAATCATTGCACTGCTCCAATTAACAAAAACGGAAAATGACACAATTGTTCTCTGGGAGAAGGATGTGTCCCTTCACTTGTGATGTTTTTACACAAAACTCTTCTAGCCTTCAGGACCATTTTCAACATCAAGGAGCATTTTTGAGTTGTCACTTTTCTATTTCAAAGAGCGATATTTGTTCAACTATTCCTATTTGTTTTTACATTCTTTTTTTTTTCATTCTTATCTTTTCTTCTTTTCCTACATAAAATGATTTCCAAAGATAGGCTACTTTAATTAAAATTTTTCATTTTACGCGTTGCTCGAAATAAACTCATATTATGACTGTTTGTTGACGTTGTGCCAGGGTCCTAGCATTGAAAAATCACGGAACTCTTCTGAAAATACTTGTTTCATATGCTGAGCCTTGGATCTACTATGACTTGTAAGTATTACAAGATCATTTTCATCAGAATAAAAGCGCTCTTTACTTCAATAACTCATAAATTTTTACATCAGATTATTTGGAAATGTATCAATTACTCCTGCTTTGAAAGGTCTCTTTTTTCTAATACTAATTGTCGTCTAGTCATTTTGTTGTTGCCACCGAACACGAACTGATCCCATAACATTTCATCTACGTTGTTACTGTACTCGCAGAAGGTGATCTCTTTTTTTAAAGACAACGTATTCCATCACTGGTTGAACTTCTGCCTGTATCATTCTACGTACTTTGTACCGTTCCGATATAGGGTTAGACTGTCCACCCAATTGCTCAATTAGTAAACCTTCAGGTTGATCAAAATTTCTATTTACAGGTTCTTTAGAGAGCTTCATACACCCCTTTAGCCTAGCTTGCATAACCGTGGGATGTACAAGCTTCATATAGCGGTATACCAGTATTTACGGCTAATAAGGTAGTAGATACTTTTCTTCCTTCGTCACTCTCTGCTGCTATGATTCGTTGCTCAAATTATTCTAGATAATTTTGTATGCTTTCAATTATACCTAGGTACATCGAAGGTGTTAAGAGCTTACAAATGTTCCATGTTGGAGCATTTATATTCATTTCCACTCTTCCAAACTATAGTTACACTAAAGCCAAGTGCTACCTTAATTAGTTCAAACTCGAACAACAAAACATCACCTAACGAACTGTAAGGCTTAATGAACTATTGCAATCAGTCTGCTAATGTTGATTCCAATGAATATTATTTTTATAAGAGATCAACTTTATTCCTTATTATGAGGTATGATCAAAAATACGATGAATAATTTTATTAGAAACAAAGGCATAAGCTTACATGGAATTCGATTTAATCTCCTTCAAAGTACTGTCCTTTGCTAGCAATACACTTATCTCAAGGTTGAACCCATGACTGGAAGCACTTTTGAAAGGCTTCTTTTGGAAGGGCGTTCAACTGCTCTGTCGTGGCCCTCTCAACGTTTGAATTGTGCCCAAACGTTTTTTCTTTAAGGACGGTTTAAATTTTGAGGAAGAACCAGAAGTCGCGTCATGTTATATCCGAAGAGTACGGTGGATGTGAACAGATATGGATATTTTTTCGGCCCGAAACTTCTGTTTGTCAGTCAAAAATTGGAGAACAAATTTCTCACTCATTATTCTCAGTTCCAAATCGGTGGCTTTGTACGGACCCGTACGAGATGTTTAGTTCTTTGGATTGCTCTCCAATACATATTCGTCTACTTGAACGAACAATTTTTGCCACTTTTTACACGTTTTCTTCTGTTTTTGAGGTTAATGGACGTTGCTCGTCTTCTAGCGACTCATTTCCGCTTTTAAATCGCTCATACCACTTGTGAACAATTTTCAGAGTTACAGCATTATCGTCAAACACCAATTTCAATATTTCATGCGTTTCGTTGGCACTTTTTTGCAACTTGATACATACCTTAATGTTCACACGTTTTCTTCGAAATCCGTAATGCACGTGAAACACGGTAAATATCAAGGATGTTATAAATAGAGGATCTGCACATGTGTATCTTCATCCTATTAAATCGATGAAGCCGAAAAACAACCGAGTATCGGTACGTCTGATTGGCTACTCTCGTTTCTACCATCGTCTGATTGGCTACTTTCGTTTCCGCCTTGATTGTTGGCTCAAAACATTGCGATTCTATCGGGCGGAGTGGACAGAGTAGGGGTGGCGAAACTGTGACGTATGGCTTCAGGATTTTGTTGTAAGGGCAGATCCTCTATTTTATAAGATCCTTGGTAAATACAACCTTACTCTAGCGGTTTGGACGCTGACTAACAAGTCAAACGTATTCCAATTTGGCGCTGCATGCCACAAGGTATCAGACTATGGACAAATTACATCAAATGGTTGTTGGGTCAGTAGTTGCTGCTAAATAATAATAATAATATTATTAATAATAATAATAATAATAATAATAATAATAATAATAATAATAATAATAATAATAATAATAATAATTTCTTTTTGATCAGATCTTGTATGCACCATCAATACACTAATGACATAAGTGCTATATGTGGTAATTGTAGACTCTCCTATTCTTTATGTTGACTATTTAATAACCACTAAAATATCTCTCGAATTATCTGTCAATTATTTCTTTTTTTCTTATGCATTACGAAACTCAATTGTCTAACAGTTGATATATTTAATATTTTATAAGCACTTTTTGCTCATCGCAATATTTGTCATATAATTCCCTCAGCATAAATCAATTATTTAAAGAAGACATGGGTGTTATAGGAGAAATAACAGTATGTATGACTATGTATCAAAAAATATGAATTCCAATTGTAAATGAGTGTGAATTCTCTTAAAATGCACAAGCGAGCAAAATAAGAACGTGGAAGATCTCATTAGGAAAATGCCAAATGTCATAGCTACGTATTTCTTTTCAGAGACATTTTTTTTTATCTCAATGCTCTTTTTTCTCTAAAATAATTACGTACAAAAATACTGTATATAGCCCAAAATCGATTTTCTTTGCCCTAGTTTTCTCAGACAAAACCAGACTATTTTAATTAATTGAATTCGTCTAATTATAGAAGAGAAAGTGAAACTGTCTATAGTCTAGAAGCCCATATATATATATATATATATATATATATATATATAGAACGACTGCTGTGTTGTGTGGTAAAACGTAAAATATTTTATATCCACTGTTTCCATCCAACCACATGTTTTCTCAGTGTTTACGCGAAAAGACGACATCAACTAAATATCGTATTTGTTACCTATAAAATATAATATAATTAATCTATTATATACATTTTATTACTACATAGGTTATTTCTGTCTTTATGTGCTTATCTTTTGAGGGGGGTCATGGTGAGGCTAGGGGTGGATTTGTACGTACCTGCTTTGATTATATTAGGACTCGTAGAACATAATAATAATACAAGGGAATGGAACTGTAGCATATTGTACACTGTATTCCCCAAGGTGTCTTATTGACTGCAGTGTTGAATGGGACTAGAGAGTGAGGCTACAAATTTTGTTTTATGAATCATAATAACAAAAGGCCATAGCTAACTTCTGGGGTAAACTGTGCTCGTATTTTGTTGGCAGCCTGAATGTGAGCTGATATTCAAACGCCCGCGAGCGTGCAGCACTTTTCCTCACATCAACGAGAAATTCGAATGGTTTTCGGTATGTTCGTTGGTTGAGTTGAATCAGGGGCGTTATTTCGGGGCGGGGGCCAGGGAGGGGCAATTGCCCCCCTAAGTTTGAGATTTATATACATTTTATCAGGTAGTAAATCAGTGAAAAACGCGAAATTTTACTTATATTAAGGGGTCTTGCTCCACCGCTCCAAGCAAAATCCAAACTGACGCTCCTGAGTTGAATGTCTTTTTTTTAATATCGAGGCTGTATAAAATGAGGACCTTCATATTAATCCTCGCATTACTTATTTTTTTTTTTTTTTTTTTTTTTTTTTTTTTTTTTTTTGTAACGCGGACTACCAAGAGGGGTGTCAGCTTGTAACCACCTGTTAAGATTAAATATATCTCGCAAAAGAAACAAATTATAAGCTCTCACAAAAATCCACAGAGACTGAAGTGGACAGTAAACAGGATAAGGTAAGACTAACAGCTATTTATTGTACTTAGGGTTGCCATACGTCCATAGTTTGTACGTATCTACTATTTGTATTTTTGGGTCCGTATCCGTGTCCGTATCGTACAGAGCATGAAATAGGAAAATGTCCGTATTTGACAGTTTTTGGAGTTGCCCGAAAATACCCGAGTCGGGACTCGCTAAAATCTCAGGCGAAAGTTAGTTTTTTATAATTGACGTTGTTGGCAACATTGTTACCGTGACAGATCAGAACCGCCGTAACGCCATATCACCGCTACTAACTTAAGAGTCTTCATCCCGGCGAATACCGTTAATTTTACAGTAATTATGTGATATCTCCGAATAGATAAAAGATAATCGAAATGTGGAACAAGAGCGCCCTAGATAATATTATTTTACATGAGAAACCGTTATCACGACTCACTTATCTGCTTTCGATTTCAAGCAATTTTGAAAATCGGCATTTATTTCCGCGTTTCTAAGCAGCTGAAAACGTAAAGCCACTAGGTGACTTGTGATAACGGTACCTCACGCAAAATAATATTGTCTAGGGCGCTCTTGTTCCATATTTCAATTATCTTTTATCTATTTGAAGATATCACATAATTACTGTAAAATTAGCGGTATTTTAATTTCGCCGGGATGAAGACTCGTAAGCAATAATAAAAAGTTGTTTCGAAAACTCATACCACAATATCAATATAATCATTTAATAAGTTTTCTTTTTCATTTTTGATACATTGTTTATTGGTTTTGTTGTTTCTTTATATATGTATTTTGACACTCCTGGTGCGATAAAGACAAATACCGGTATTGACACTCCTGGTGTGGAGGGCTGTGGGAAAGGCAGCCCCCCAGTTGAAAAAAAAAACTCTCATATCTTTGTGCCGAAAGTAGTACAAACAAAACTTTTTTGCGGTACTTTACGGTACAAACGTAGCACAAACGATTGGCATAGGTTTTGTTTCGAAATTCTAAGGAGGGTAGGGTGGCGAAATGTACCTCAATAACGTTCAATTTGCACCATCGTAACATATACGCTTTAGCTAAACATGTTGTGCAATAACTTTTTTTTACAGTTTTAAAAGACAGGATTAGAAGAGTAATTACATAAAATATATTGTAGTAGGCACAAAGTACACCCCTCCCATTGGTAGTGCGAAGAATAAGGTGAGACTCCAACCTCATTAGATTCCATCGATTTTACAGTCATCTCATACACATACAACTAGTTTCGGTTTATTATTTCCCTCTAGGCTTAGAACGACATCATCAACATTAAGGATGTGATTGCAAAAAAAATAGAGATTATTTATTTGGTAATAAAACAGAAATCTTTCCTGATAATAACATGCTTCTTAACAATGTTTAATGGGCGTAAAATTTTCCTTCTTAGATACCAATAAAACATTTTATTCAGAGCAACGAGATACAAAAGGAAAAAATCTCCAATATTTATACCATGTCTCAAGGACATCATGAATGTGTCTAGACATATTTACTAAAGAAGAAATTGAACATTTGACTTTCGTATTTCATTTTTATATATAAAAAAAAAAAATACGGAACTGTCCCTTACTTCTTTTTACTTTCGAACGACAATAAAAGACAAGGAAGTGGAGAAAATAATTCGATTTTCTAATTTCAACAGACTCACACATTTCCTATGCTCAGGATTGGTTAACCTATCTGGATGCCCTGGGCTAGAAAAAAATATGTGGTCCTGATAACTTCGCCTAATATTTTTCTGTGAAAGTACAGTGGGAAAGTTAAGGGAATATGTTTCGCATTTTTGGTCATATTCTATTTTATTATGATGATTGTGTTTTAGTGATTCTTTTTAGATAGCTAGTTGAGATTTTGATCAGAGTATAGGTCCCTGCTCACCTGGAGGCCCGGGGCTACAGCCCCTCTAAGACCCCCTTTAATCTGGCTCTGCCTATGCCCAACGTAACGAAAAAGTAATTTTTAGATGTCTGTCTATCTGTTCGTTCTAATGCGTGTGCATTCACCTAGAGGCCACACCGTTTAATATATCTACACCAAAGTTATGCTAAAGGACTTTTGTATCAGATTCTTCAGAATTTTTTATGAATTTTCTTCCTATCCCCAAAACTAACTAGCAAGATTAGTTTGTTTCTAATGCTGAAAATTGAAAATTGTGAGTTACTTGAAAATGGTGCTAGCGATCATATATTTATATGTTTCATAACCCAATAATCTGGTATACAGCATTTTCAGCGAAAACTTAGGTTTGATCTTGACGTCTGGCAACTGGCAAGGTAGCCAGCCCCTCCACTTTTGAAAATTGAAACAATTACTAGGTCATTCGTTTGTACCGAAAATATTTTCGTTTGTACCATTTTCCTTATAGGGTTTCTTGATAGGTCAACTGGGGGGGGGGGGAGGAGCTATCTTGGCCCCGTATCACAGCACAAAAAATTGAAATATACCATTCGAAAGCAAATCGTTTGTACTGTTTGTACCGAAAGAAAGTTTCGTTTGTACCCTGATAGTTTTCGAGAAACAGGGAATGGCATTTGGGGGGCTTTCTTGGGGTGTATTTCAATTTTTTGTGCTGTGATACGGGGGGCTATTTTGGCGCCAAGATAGCCCCCCAAGTGTCATCCGCTGTTTCTTGAAAACTATAAGGGTACAAACAAAACTTTTTTCGGTATAAACGGTACAAACGATTTGCTTTCGAATGGTATATTTCAATTTCTTGTGCTGTGATACGGGGGGGGGGCTATCTTGGCGCCAAGATAGCCCCCCAGTTGACCTCTCAAGTAACCCTATAAGGAAAAATGGTACAAATGAAACTATTTTCGGTACAAACGGTACAAACGTAGTACAAACGAATAACCTAGTCCTTGTTCCAATTTTCCAAAGTCGGGGGGGTGGGGCTATCTTCCCATACGTTTGGTCTTCTCCAGTATTGTTTATTTTAGGTAAATGTTTTGAGACAGACACAGATGATTCTAGACCCTGTTCATGTTTGATAAGCTCATATCTCATTTCTTCCTTTAATGTGGTGTATCTGTGCCATTTTGAATAAAGACACAAAAGCAATCCACTAGATTGCACTACTAGGCTCTGTAAAAGATTGTATCTAGACTCTCTCCACGATTCAGCATAGTCTTCTCTCCCGTCTAATGAAGCGCTTCTCATTAAAGTGGTTAATAACTCTAGAATGTATCGTAAATGATTTGATATGAAAAGTCGATAAAAAGAAGTTTACTGTTGAAGACATTTCTAGGACAGTTTTCATAAATACAAATTGGTCTATTTGACCTATATTTCATTAATAAATATTTGATAAACAATCCTATAATGTAGCATGAGCTATTTCCCAAGAAATTCCCGATAGACAGTTTACTTCTGAAATTGAGATTTTTAGAATCATTTGAAAAAATAAATTCAGAATCCTAAGGTACTTCTGCAACAATTTTTATACAGGTAGTTGGTGAGTACTTTAAATTTTATGCCCAAAGACAAACTCCCTCCATAAAAATTGTAGCATGAATATCTGAGGATTCTGAAACATGTATGTTTGGATAGCGCACATATTAGTTCTTAAGTGAAGTTTTTACCATACTACGGTATGTACCATAGTTTTGGAGCTATGGACCTTTAAAGTTCGTTTTTGCATGTTTTCGGCAGCCTGTATAACTCCGAAAGAAAGCATTTGTGCACCCAAGTTGGTCTATACTTTTCGTCTTATCTTGGCATCAGGAATCACCTCCCAAACGTTGTCGGTGTTGTTTTGAAACACCTTATAGTTCTTGGCATGTGTAGTGGCGTCTCCTGCAGGAAACAACATTGCTAAAAGTATTAAAGTTTCACTGCTTCAAGCTAGGGGAAGGAAAGGTACGTAATGTGCTGATACGTGTATTAATACATTAGTTGTAAATTGTATTCTCTTAGTTTGAAGTGGTTTTTTTTTTTTTTTTTTTTTTTTACCAATCTGGTTTTCTCACTGTTTATGTGGAAATGTATTAGAGAGAGAAATACATTGATAAAGGATCTCTTATGCATATATACGCATAATACTTCTTTCCTTTCTCTAGGGACGAACGTAGTTTGGAAAACGAATGTAAACCAGAGAAATGCTTTCATCTCTCTTGAAAATACTTTCTTTCTTTCTTTGTTTTTAGCTAAATAAATGGTTGAGTCATATTATGTATAGAGGATGTCTCCCAGAAGACAGTCAGAATCACGGAACAAAAGTAAAAAAAAAAGTTTTTGAAACAGGGAAGAAAAAGAAATTGAAAGAACACATTCCGAGACACACAGAATAGTAAAGCAAACTGAATAGAAATATTGGATGGGAAACATTAGTTTTCCCATCTTTAGGGGAAAAAAAAGATTTTTCCCTCTATGTTTCAGTATCATTGTTATCATCACGAGAAATGAAGATGAAAGTGTTTTTGGTGGTATACTGTGAAGTGAGATTTATTTTTCTTTTCGTTCACCATTACCATGCTCTGCCTTAAGTGGAAGATATCTTCACCCCATTTCTAGTTCCTTTTTCATTCCTCTTCACTTCATGCTTTTAAATGTCTTAAACAAGAAAGAGATAGATAGATAGAGTAGATAGAGAGAAAGTAACTTATATATATATATATATATATATATATATATATATATATATATATATATATATATATATATATCTGAGATTCGTTTTGCCATCATCTCTTGAGCTGTGTCCCATCATCATCATCATCTTCCGTGTCCTCAATTCCAGTTCTCCTCAATTTTCAATTTTTGTCTCCTCTCTCTTT
Organism: Thermobia domestica; assembly: GCF_964235325.1. Lineage (NCBI taxonomy): Eukaryota > Metazoa > Arthropoda > Insecta > Zygentoma > Lepismatidae > Thermobia > Thermobia domestica. The sequence continues at coordinate 44,569 of NW_027656525.1, forward strand.
TAAAGGTTCCCGATGTCATTATGTTCTCTAATCTACCGGAAATACCGTCACCAACACGCCTTGCCACTTAAACCGAAATTTTCCCTTCCCTCTCTCTCTCTCTCTCTCTCTCTTTTTATTTTCGTTTACTTACTATATGATAGGATGTGTTTAGAAGCTATGAGTTTGAGTGGGTGATAATAAGTTCCGTTTTCTTAATTTCTTTTAGTTTTTTTTTTTTTTTTTTTTACATTTTTGTTCTCATTTTTCAGGTCGAAACTCTTCGTGGGATCATAATAACAATAATTGGTGAAAATTTAAATTTTTGTTCTGAAATTGTAGATGTCGTTTCTTAATACAATGGATTCATAGATCATGAACTTAATTCGTTCCGCAACGTTGTTCGCAAACCAAAATTATTTTTCTCATTGAAATTAATGCAAATACAATTAATGTGTTCTATCTACAGAAATATGGCATTGTATATACGAGGAGCAGTCAAAACGTTCCCGAAATTCTGTTGTAGCTCTTTATTACCACCATATAAGTAAGGGCGCCCATGTTGTGGTTTCCAAGGGGAGGGGGGATAAGTATAAGCGACGTTTCAAAAATAGTTTCAAATTTTGCTGTAACTAATGTAAAAATACTATTGGATTTTCGATATTTTGAATTACAATTTTCTCTAGGGAGGCGAGCGCCCCACCTTGCCACCCCTGATGTGCGCCCTTGAATATAAGTACACATTTACTTAATCGCCTTCAAAGTTAGCACCTTCAGAACACACACACTTGTTCCACCCAGGGACGTCATTTAGGGAGAGCAGGAGGGGGCAATTGCCCCCCCACAAGAGTTTGAGGAATGCATATACTTTAATCGATTGTCTACTAATATACTAGTACAAAACGTAAAAGACTTATGTCGGTGGTGCTCTTGACCCCCTCAAGCGAAGTGTGAAATGACGCCCCTGGTTCCACCACTCCTGCAGTTGGTGGAAACAGGGACGAAAGGACTCTTTTGGTATCTTTCGAAGTTCATCCGTCGCGTTGGTTTTTTTCTCTTTTATGTTGGCGAAACGAAAAAAAGGTTCATTTTTAGTTTTGGAAAGAGCCAAACATCCGATGGTGCTAAACTGTTTTTAAGGCTATCAAACTCTTTGAATCAGATTTTCCACAATTTGAAGATGAACTTAATGTTAGTATGTTGCTCGATCTGGGAAACAGTGCCCACTGTTCACTACACACCAGTGTTGCCAGATCTACTGATTTTGCAGGAGATCTCCTGCTTTTTCTACGTTCTACTGATCTACTGCGAAAGAAGATGAAAAGTTAACAATCTCCTGCTTTTTTCCTTATTTCGAGAAGTTGAAAAAATATATTATTAATAATACTGAATTTTCAATGTTTCCTCACATAAAAAGACGAAATTTCTCTGTTATAATTATAAAGCTCTATAGAACATATAGTATAGAGCTTTACTGTATATAATATGAATCCAAAGAATACAACTGTACATCATCTTCTATATGCATTATGGTTAGCGTTTTTATGACTTTCTATAAGATTTACAAATAAGTGTTGTTTAGATTTTGACTTGGGTTGGAAGAGTGGCTTAGATCGTTTATCCACGATCGTCAGCAAGAAATCGTCTTACGCCACGGTTACGTATGACTGCACCATGTAGCTACGTTATCGCTACGTGCATGAAAAGACCTTTTCCCTTTCCACTTTGCTCTTTCCCTACGTTTTACTTCACACATGTGTGTATCAAATAATATTAATATAAATCGGGACTTTTCCCTTTTATTTGCTCAACGTAGTTCATCGGAAATGAATTCTGGACTGCTTGTTTTGACTACTGCCCCTTAATAATGGCAAATGTTATTATCCCCCCCCGGATTCACATTCAAACACCACCACTGTATGTGTCTACTGCTTTTTCCTGTTTTTTATCTTCGAATCTCCTGCTTTTCCAACTGACTCGTCTGGCAACACTGCTACACACTCCTCCGTTCAGCTACATTTGTCGTACATTGCCTGTTATGGCTTGTTCATACTTGTCAATTACATAATTAGACAACCTAAGTAAGAACTGTATTGTACAAGATTGATTCTTATCGCAAAGTACAACAGCATGTCGGGAACTTTTTCTTTGCTTGCTCCTTGTATTTTTTTAATCGTTTTTCTGTAATGAAGAATATAGAGGAGGTTATCAATTCGACTCGTTTACATATATGCTGTGTCTATGTTCACGCATAACTTTGACATAAAATAGTTGTACTGACTTTGATTATTTTTTTCTTGTTTATTTGCTAGAAAGACCACACTTTCCCATATAAATTTCGTCAGAATGTAATGATAGTCTGTGGAGTAAACCATAAAACACTTCAACAGCTGTAGTGTGCAAACCATAATTAACCGACATAAACATACGTACGTTCACTTGTAACTTCGATATAGGTGCACCAATTTTGATTTATTAGTTTTTATTTGAAAGATTATTTTTTTGCTAATGGTCCCAGTTGAACTTCGTGAAGATATAGCAATAGTGTTCAAAGCTACACCATGAAACTTCTCAATTGGTGACAGTGTTAATACCATAATTGTATGATTGATCATGCACAAATTCAACACAAGTACATTGATTTTATGATAATTCATTTTACGTTTTAAAGAATATTCTCTTATGGTGGTTCCATATAAGTATTATTAGGGTTTGATGACAGTCTTTAGAGCTACAGGATGGCCCATAATTATTTATATGATGTTTCAAAAACTACTGTTGTTGGAAATAGAAATGGGCTAAAAGTGTTCAGAAATATGAGAATGTCCGATATGTAGTTACTAAAGAAAGTCTGTGCAAAGAAGAGACAGAATAACTTTGGTTGTATAAGTTGTTATGAATTATGATGAAGATATTTTGTATATTAAATATGTAATAACTATGGAATGATAAAGATAAATTATGAAAAGTAAAGAGTGCACTGGGCACAGAATAATAATAAGATATATTGATGGACGCAAGTATTCATTCTATATACAATAAGATAGAACATAGTTGTTAAGAAGATTGGACTTGGATAGTTATAACATTTGGAGTAGTGAATATATCTGTTTGTTTTTTAGTACTAATAGCGGTAAAGAAACTAGCAACATAACTTGAACATAAAGTTGAACATAATCACCTCCATGGAATGCACTATCCAAATCGATATGTGTCTGGAGACAAAGAGCAACGTTGTCACAAGTAGCTTGGCCGACTCGTACTGGTATCCTGTGATAGATTCCCCGTAGTTCGGCCAAATTTGTGTATGTGATGTTGACACACTTTGTCCTTTAAAACACATAAAAAAAAAGCCAGGTGGTTGCAAATCAGGAGATTGAGCTGGCCACTATACAGACCCACGTCGATCAATCTAGTGATACGGGAATGTTTCATTCAGCCTCATCATTCTGTCTGGCATACACTAACGGTTCTACACTGAAAAAAAATTGTAGGTGAAGTACTTAAAAAGGTAGGCTACATGCATAATTCCTGTAGTTCTTGGACTTAACGTACAGCAGACGTATAACTGAAAACCCATGTTTTATAATACTTTGCGTATAATTGTTCCATCTATATGTACTTTCCGTATGAAACAATATAGGCGGTCAGGATCTCACATACAAATAGACGTATATAATATATAGCTGAGGAATATAACATAAGTATATGCAAGTGATATACGGAAAACTGTTAGATGTCAGACATCCTACAACGGCATGATGTAACATCTAAGAGCAGTGCGTATGTAGCATATGGATAACGTATGCTCTATACTGATTTCTGTGTAAGCAATAAGATTCGGTATATTTGTACAATATACTGCGGTCCGGAGAACAGATTTTTTCTGTAAGTCCGGTGACCGTTATCCCCACCCTCAGGATACACAGTGTTGCCATATCGAAACTTTTTGCTCAGAATTACAAATACTACAGTTAGTTAAACATGATATCATGCCCCCTCCCCTGTAGACCATGAAACTCTTGAATGACCAACAGTGTTAATATCATAATTAACCGACTTACTTGTGTGCATATTCAAGCATAATTCCAACATAAATATACCGATTTTGATTATTCTTTTTAGATTGAAAGAGTGTACTATCTCGAAGGTTTCATAAAATTTGATCAGGATCTGATGACAGCCTTTAGAGTTAAAACATGAAACTCCTTAACAAATGATAGTGTTAATACCATGCGTGTGTTCATGTATAATTCTGTAACGAGTGTTTCGTAGGCCGACCAATTGTATAAGAAGTTAGCGTCCTGCCTTTAGTTTAGGTATCTAACTAAACGACTGGGGTAACAAAATAGTGAAAAAAATAAATTAACTTAAAGAAAAATAACCAAGGTTAAAAAGTACTAAAAACAGAAAATAAAAACTTGTTTAAAAATAATAAAATTAACCGACTTCGACAAGAGTTCAAAAGTAGAAAATAATAATTAAAACGTTGAAAAGCAGAAAGTAATAATAAAGCGTACTGAAATTGTCATGAGGCAAGCAACGATTGAGCATGTCTCGTTAGTCATGAAATAGAGCAATGTTGTCGAAAGTAGGCTGATGTCGCCAAAACTGAACAGATCCTGGAAGGGGTCCCTTGTGGCCCTTTCCGACGCTAAGATCATGGCGTCGCAGAAATGTGTCAAGTGTGTAACTTTCGTGTAGGTCGTGCGATTGTGAATCATATTATACGGAAATATGCGGCACAGAGTACGCACCAACGCGAGCAGCTAGAAACCGGATTAACATGAGGATAGCCCCGCAACTATCGTGTGTGGTTCGACGTATGGTGACAACCGAAAATCCCTCATACAGCATGCGATGTCTAGCTAAGGTCGCACATCCAGGTGACAATGAATCGCGCCATGCATAGAGGTTTACGCCTCATAATCGTTCGCAAGAGCAGTGTGTACATCGTAAAACCGTGTCTTGTGGCTAAGCGAAAAAAAAAACTACAAAACACTGTATCTCGCGAGTGATTGTTTATTGTTATCCTTGATGAGGCATATATTTACCGCATAGACTGTGATAAAGTTAATGTCATCACATACAGATTTGTTAACGACAAGGGCCGAAACACGTTCTGCTCCCAAATCGCATAGTTTCCCTAAATGGATCATGATTGTGGCCTTCTTCTCGTATATAGGAAAAAACTATGTCTCCTAAAGGTGGAGTAAAACATTAAAATCAATGTTGTGTGCTACCAGACTCATTTTCTGATTGAAATGTAATAACAAGAATTCCCAGCATTGTACAGTTAAAACGTGAACCTGGTTGAATTGCACCAAGACAAAGCATCCAGTCACATGGCGAAAATGTCGCTGGAATTCAATCGCCGTACAAAACAGGAAATTGGAATTTCTGCAATGGCCTTCTCTGACACCTCTGTTAAGAGTCTAGATACCAGGCCAATGAACTATTGTGCTTTCGGACTCTTGAATTTGGTATTTGACAATGAATAATCAAAGGACATTGTGTTGTTTTACTATCAGGAAGGAAAAATTTGCCAAATTCTAAAAGAAAAGAAAATGTCTCGTTTAATTCGAATACAATAGGTTCTCTTAGAACAGTTATTCACAGATTCGTTGCAAGTTATTTATGTATAAGAGTAAAATAATTCTTTTAGAAAATTCCGAAAATACATAAGCCAGATATCATCATTAAGTAATGTGTAAAGAAAATACATTCTCACCATTATAAGCGGCACTGAAAAAAAATATATATATTCGCTGGCCTATCCCCAAGATGTGTGTAATACTCCGTGCCTGAAGAATGAAGAGAACCATTAATAAACTGTCTTCAGACTCGAGATTAGTTACTAATTATAGAGGTTGATTTATTTATATTGAGCCGAACTTGAATGTGCCATTTATCTAGAAAATGCCGTGTTTCCATTATTGATTGTATTCAATCTGCAGGCCACCTCTACTGACTATTGCCTGGCATCGGAGTTTATTTTTGAATACTGCGTTGCAGCTCGACCATGAGTATTGCATCCCAATCCTCATTACAGACGTTCAAGTGGCACCTATCCATCGTCGAGCGGACACCATCTCTGGATTTGGAAAGTCTCTAATGAGGATTGGGATGCAATACTCATGGTCGAGCTGCAACGCAGTATTCAAAAATAAACTCCGATGCCAGGCAATAGTCAGTAGAGGTGGCCTGCAGATTGAATACAATCAATAATGGAAACACGGCATTTTCTAGATAAATGGCACATTCAAGTTCGGCTCAATATAAATAAATCAACCTCTATAATTAGTAACTAATCTCGAGTCTGAAGACAGTTTATTAATGGTTCTCTTCATTCTTCAGACACAGAGTATTACACACATCTAGGGGATAGGAAAGCGAATGTATTTTTTTTTTTCAGTGCCGCTTATAATGGTGAGAATGCATTTTCTTTACACATTACTTAATGATGATATCTGGCTGTTGTATTTTCGGGATTTCCTAAAAGAATTATTGTACTCTTACACATAAATAACTTGCAACGAATCTGTGAATAACTATTCTAAGAGAACCCATTGTATTCGAATTAAAACGAGACATTTTCTTTTCTTTTAGAATTTGGCAAATTTTTTCCTTCCTGATAGTAAAACAACATAATGTCCTTTGGTTATTCATAGCTGTATAAGTTAACAATGAATCCCTTATTAGACGAATAATAGTCTCTATATTGTTCGCTTTAAACGGTTACTTCTCTAAGATAATATACTACTGTTTCTCTACTTATCAATACATCGCTTCTTGTTTTCCCACAGTAAGTCTTTAGTTCTTAGTATGACGTCACCACATAACGGATTTTCCTATCAAAGAACAATGAATTGAGAATATCCAATGTACTTTATATATATACTAAGCGAAAATATGTCCTCACCCCTTTATCATAGAACGTTATGCTATGATTCTGTATTCACAATATAGGTAAAAATAGTGAGCTTTTTCTTTTTTTCTTTTTTTTAAAGCTTCCTTTTCATTTTGTATGTAGATCCTTCTTCGGTTAAATTTCTTTTTCTACGCGTTACAGTCTCTGTGGGTTTCCTTTTAATATAAACATATTGGAAGGGTTATAACGAATTCAGTGTATTGATTGTTTCTAGAACATTAGCATTTAATAAAAAAGAAAACTCTCCTTAAATTCAAGAGTAAACCTCATTGTTATTCTCTCCTTAGCCTCGAACAACGTATCCGTTATCAACGAATTCAAGGACAGGCAGTGTTACCAACTTAATTTTCTGCTAAGACTTTAAGTACAAATATTCTCTCTCAAGAGTTAAAGTTGTTCTCTATTTTCCTCTCAAACAAATTATATTATTTATTATTTTCTATCGTTTACATTCAAAATTCCTTAAATTTCATTACATTCTCTGAGATATATATAATTGTTTAGAACTTTCTACATGTCTCAATATAATGAGACTTTACAAAGTTACAATAACTTTTGTATATAAAATAAAACGAAATATTTCAGTGTGATGTCCCATGATTATACCCATTAGGCTAATAAAGACGGATTATTAAGGCAAGTGAATTTTCGATGGAATAATTAGTGGAATGTGAAAGTGGGAGGAAAGGGAGTACCCCGAGAAAATTTACAGACGTGATGTTGTCTACCACAAGCATACTTGGCCGGATATCGAACCAGGAACCCTAAGCACGAGAGGCAAACGCTCTACCACTGAGCCACCGTGCCCTCCCTTACAAATGAAGTTTGTGATATAATTTCATATAACTTATCATCATACTTGATATTACATTTCTTAATGGTAATAAAGTCTTATTGGCATTCAGGTTTCTATGAGACCTCAAGCTGTGGAACTTTGTTGTTCATAAATTGTATGTTGATGGCCCACCTTTGGTGAGGAAGTTTCTGGTTCGCTCCCATCTCCCAAGCCACCATCCCATTCTCCAAGTGGACCTTGTGGTGGACTAACACCATGTGCGTGGGCTGTCAAGCACCAAGAAGTTTTTGTTGGGAAAGGTCCAAGATTTGGTCCCTACGTCTATGTAATATTGAACGGTATTATTATACACCTGAAAAGGCGATAAGAAATTGTAAAACATTTCCGCCTATATCTTCAGAAAAAAAATTGTATTACTATGCACTCAAAAAGACAAAATTAATTGTAAAGTATTTCCACCTATACTTTCAGGGGAAAAAATAATAGAACTAGATTGTTTTTATAAGAGAAAAAGTACAGATGAAGCGTAAGATCAGATTTTCATACTACATTAATCAATTCCGTGTTAAACAAGTACAATGAAATGAAAGAAATCTTTAAGTTTTACGTCCCACGCCTATGCCGACTAGGTTAAAGGAGACGTTCATGTTGAGGAATGAATGAAATGGTGGAATGAAGAAAGTGGGAGGAAACGAGATAACCCCGAGAAAACCCACCATACGGTGTTTGTCCAGCACAAAGTTTACTTAGCGCGAACTGGGATCGAAGCCAGACCCTATGACCAGAGGTGAACGCTCTATCATTGAGCCACCGCGGCGCCGTATTGAACAAGTACAGTTTTATTGAGGAAGTATACATTAATGTTGAGTTACGAAATTTTGGGGGGATTAGGATTTTAGGATTTAGGATTTAGATTTCTGGGCTTTCGGCATGAAGGCCATTTAGCCGGTCACGTTTGAGGAATGACCTCCCTCGGCGAGCACACAATCCGGGGAAAGAAAGGAAGAAAGGGTGGGGGAAGGAAGGAAGCGGCCTGGGACCTATAAGTTAGGTACCACCCCGGCATTTGCCTGGTGTGAATGTGGAAAACCCAGAAAAACCTCATTCAGGGCGGCTGGCCTGAAAAAGCGTTTTACACTTTTTCGACCGAGTGTCCCCACCGGGAATCGAACCCGGGACCCAAATTTTTGGGGGATCCAGACTCGGTGGACCCTTGTGAGTGCGCCTCTTTGTGTGGGTTTCTCGGGTAATTACCATTTTCTCCCAGTTTCTTCTATACACTATTTCATTCATTATCATCATTGATGTCTCTTTTAGAATTGATGCGCTTACGTGGACGTTAAACTAAAGAAAAACGTGTAATATCATATGCCTAAGCCGACCCTTTAATTTTGCCATCTCCTTCCCTTCTGTAGTATGTTGTTTGTGTTCCTTTTCTGCACTAGGTATACAGATTGACTCTATAGAAGAGAATCGAACGCAGTACAATGACTCAAATCTCACTTAAACTTTAGGGGCCGCGTGCAGAGTCGTTCTGACACGTGATTAGTGACATACTAAAGAGTTTGACTAACACATGTTTCCTGCAGTAGTCAGGCCTTTAGTACGACTTTAATCATACATCAAAACGACTCTGCATAGGTCCCTACATCTTGTCTTTATTATTATGGCCTCGCTGCTAACGGAGAATGTGAAACACAAATCAATGATATTTTCTGCCAAGATGTGTCAAGGATTAGCTTTATCGAAATCGCAGGAGTAGTTATGAGAAGTTACCAACCCAGCTAGACTATTTTGTGAACGTTAGAGCTAGCTCATTTACTGAGAACTCCTTTCACTAAAGACAAAAGCATAGACGAATACGACAGTAGGGCGTAGGGACGGAGGTTTAAAGATATTCTATAGTGCACAGCTGATAAACGGAAATATAAAACCAAAACAAATAAAAGATTGTTGAAAACTTAATTTCCAGTTTCAATCGATAAAATTAATTCAATTCACTTTCTCTTATTCATCGGATTAAACTTAATCTGGATCCTCCAGCTCATTGTTCCTACCTTAAGTACTTTTTTTTTAAAAAAAAAAAAAAACTATTATTATATTTCTTTGTACAAAATCAACAGTAGTAGCAGTAGTTCTGGTAGTGATGGTATTATTCTTTATGTTGCTATGAAAGAAACTTTTGTTCAAGATTACTTTCATTTTTATTTTTATAAAAGACAGTAGTTACCCAACATCCTTAAGGCCTTGTCACTTGCCGTCATGGAAGATTCCAGAAATTTTCAACAGAAGCCTTTAAACTGGCATTCCCGCCTCAGACCCATTAATTGATTACTTCCAGAGCAATTCACTTTACCTTGGATATTAATTAGGCTGCTGTCACTGGTTACAAGCGCTGCACGAGGCTCCAGCTATTTCCTTCACTTTGTCTAGAAATTTCTAACCAACACTTTAAGAAAAAACGAAAAGTTACCACAGTTATCTCTCTTCCTTTCTTTATTCCTACAGTACTATTATATGTGGTGTGTTTTAAGAATCTTTCCTAAAGTGAAAGAAAATCGTTATATTCGTTAATTCACTTTAAAGATTATGATAAGTTTTTCTAAAAAAAATAAAATAAAATAAACAAAGAACACATTTTTCTCTGTACTAAGCAGGTATTTTATAACTTCGTAAAATGTCTATAAAATGAAAAATAGCAATTGAAGAAGTGAAGAGGATAACGTTTGTGATGTCACATAGTCAAAATTACATTACAAGTAGTATATATATGCGTCTATGTGTCACTATTAGGATTATGTGTGTCACTATTGGGAGAATCTGTGTTTCTGACTATGTGTGTTCTATGTGTTCTATGTGTGTTCTATGTGTTCTATGAGTGTTACTGTTAGGAGTATCTGTGTCACCATTGAAATTATGTGTCAGTCTTAGGACTATCCGTGTGACTGTTAGGATTATATGTGTCAATGTTGGAACTATTTGAGTCAGTCTTAGGACTATGGGTGTTACTGTTACGAGTAGGAATGGCCAAAATTTTCCAGAATCCGGATTTATTTTCTGGAATCGGAGATTTCACTTTCCGGATTTATTTTCTGGAATCGGAAATTTCACTTTCCGGATTTCGGATTTTTACGACATAGGAATTTTCTAATTCCGGAACTTTTCCGACATCGGAATTTTTCCGAAATACGGAATTTTCCGAATTCCGGAATTTTTGCGATTTTACTTTCCGGATTCCGGAAAATAAAAATTTCGGAATTGGTCATCCCTAGTTACGGTATCTGTGTCACTGTTGAAACTATGTGAGTCAGTCTTAGGATTATCTGTGTGTGTCACTGTTGAAACTATGTGAGTCAGTCTTAGGATTATCTGTGTGTGTCACTGTTGAAACTATGTGAGTCAGTCTTAAGACCATATGTGTCACTGCTAGGAATATCAGTGTCACTGTTGAAATTACACGAGTCAGGATTATGCATGTCACTGTTAGGAGTACCTGGATCAGTGTTAAAAATATGCGAGGCAGTCTTATGATAATGCATGTCATTTTTACGAGTTTCTGTGTTATTGTTGAAACTATGTGAATCAGTCTTAATGTTATGTGTATTCATGTTAGGAATATCTATGTCACTGTTGGAACTATGTGAATCAGCCTTAGGACTATGGGTACCACTGTTACGAGTACCTGTGTCACTGTTGAAACTATATAAATCTGCTTTAGGACTATGCATGTCACTGTTACGAGTATCAGTGTGACTGTTGAAACTATATGAGCCAGCCTTAGGTCTATGCGTGTCACTGTTACCAGTATCTAGGAGTATGCGTGTCACTGTTACCAGTATCGGTATCACTACTGAAACTATGTGAGTCAGACTTAAAACTATGCGTGTCACTGTTACGAGTATCTGTGTCACTGTTGAAACTATGTGAGTCAGTCTTAGGGTTATGCGTGTCGCTGTTAGGAGAAATGAAGCAATAATATATATACAATAACTGTATTTTGTACATATGTAGTCAAGGGTATCGATACAAGGGCCAGGGATTATCTGAAGTTTGCTTGGGCCAATATATATGTATTAAAATTATAACTGATGTCCTATTAAACGATATCTGATAAATTTCAATGGGCTCCCACAATGTTGCAAAGAAATTGGCGCCCCTGTATATACATATAAACTAATAATATTTTTTTAAAAATATGTTCCAGCAAAATTAAAAATATCAACTACTGTACATCAGATTTCCAGTGAACGACATAATTTTTAGCGCGATAAAAATCCCGCTTTTACCGATTTTCTCGAAACATATGCATGCGAATTTATCGTCAAATAGGTCTTTTAGTTTAACTCCATAATCTCTCTTCCTTGTCAAACCTTCTCCTTACCGGAGAACCGTGGACTCAATGGAGGGCTTTGAAAAATTAGCAGGGTAAGAAGACCTTGTTGAGCTTAGATAAAATCTATCTTTTGGAGGAGAAGCCCTTGTGCGGCCCTTCGCAACGACAAAGTGTGAGGTATTTCTCTAAAAGCTTTGAACGCTTTTGACATAAAAATATAGGTTCAGTCATAGGATTTTGATTCTTAATTTTTATTAAATTGATTTATTTCCAGTTTTTCATCTCTCTTTTTAATAAAAAATCTTCCTTGTCGAAAGAGAGCAGAGCAGTATACCGCCATAGGAGGAAAAATGGAAGTGAGGTCTCCTTTATATTCCAAAATTTTTGTACATATACTGTATATCTTATCTTTAGATAATATTACAGATAAACATTGATAAGAGGATGAGCTTAATGAGTGGGGTGGTTATCGCTCAGCATCACACTTTAAGTTTATTTTTAAAAAAATGTGTAGAAAATTACGAGTCAGAATTTACACTCTTCCATACCATATCAATTATCTCATATCGATTAGTGTACAAACGATCTTATTTTCAAATATTTTTACTCATTAAGCTTTAATAATACCAGTTAACCGAAAGTCTGATAAGGATCTAGTTTCTTGATATTATGAGAAGGTTGTGTGCCTTACATTGGAAGAATATTAAGCGATATGTGTAAAGTTAATATTATTTGTAATTAAACTGTATCAGCTCTTTTCTTATATACAGAGTATCTTAACATTTGCTTTCTATCTCCTGATTTCCGACAAACAAAATTACAATATATTTTTGTTCTTCCGGTTCAATGTTCCTGTCTAGGAAATTAGATACGAGTAAATGGGCTAGAGCTTATCTTCAGACATGACACTCAGACAAGAGTAATACTTCATGAGCAAATAATTATCATATGTGGTTTTTGATTCGCGTGATCCTTGGTTCCACTCCTGGGAAAGAATAATGACCTTAGACAGGGCGTATGTAACAGTTTTGTCGTCCTTTCCGCTCCCGGCAGTAAGAAAATTTTGCGCCAACCTCTCCTCACGTATTTGTTCATATTTAGTTATGTTTAAGCAAAAGGAATATTGCGGTGGCTCAGTGCTAGAGCGTTCACCTCTGATGCTTGTGGTCCCAGGTTCGATCCCAGTCTCCGCCAAGTGAACCTTGTGGTAGGTAAACACCGTGTGCGTGGGTTTCCACGGGCTTGTTCCATTTCCTACTACTTTCTTCATTCCACCATTTCATTCATTACTCGTCATCGCCGTCTCCATTAGCCTAACCGGCATAAACGTGGGACATAAAACTCACAGATTTCATTTCATTTAACTAACCAACCTACTTTAGGATGTGTTGCCCACGAGAAGAGAAATAAGGTTTTATTGTTGAGTCTCGTCTCAAGAATTCTTTCTGGTCTTGCTTGGTTTCCAAAAACATTTTACTTGTCTCATCATGAGACTTTTTTTCAACTCATTTTGTAACTTTACAACAAAATATGCCCGGATTTTTTTTCTAAATTTCATCTAGAAACTATCAGAATCCTTTTGCGTTACAAGAATTCCACGAAGAATGTGGTATAACATAATTTTAACCATATTTACGGTCTTATAGGAATAATGAGTATTTTGTGTAATGATTTACATATCCTTGAACGTTAATAAATGCTCTTTATGTCCGTACAATCAATTTATATTTTTATACTATGAATTATCTAACACCAAAACAACGTGTGAAACTAGTGTTGCCCACGGGACTCATGAATTTTCTCGCCTCGTCTCTATTCTTGTCTCGACAATGAGACTAGAATTGTCAAGTTTCTCATCTCCTGGACAATTTAAAAAGTACTTCTCGTCTCGTCTAGAATTTAAAAATACTTCTCGTCTCGTTTAGAATTTATAAAGTATTTCTAGTCTTGTATAGAATTTAAAAATACTCGTCTCGTATAGAACTTTAAAAGTACTTCTAGTCTCATCTACAATTTAGAAAGTACTTCTCGTCTTGTCTAGAATTTAAAAAATAATTCTCAGCTCGTTTAGAATTTAAAAAGTACTTCTCGCCTCGTCTAGAATATAAAAAGTATTTCTCGTCTCATCCAGAGTTTAAAAATACTTTTGGTCTAGTCTAAAATTTAAAAGTACCTCTCGTCTCGTCTAGAATTTACAAAGTGTTTTTCGTCTCGTCTAGAATTTAAAAGTACTTCTCGTCTTGCCTAGAAATTAAAAAGTACTTCTCGTCTCGTAGAGAATACTATTTTGACAATGGTCTAGAAAGTTCTTTCATGCAGGACATTCACAACAAACAATATAGCTGTAAGAAAAAATTTTTCAGAATGACTTATTTAATAAAAAAATGTTTACGTAAAACATTTAAGAAGATTCTACTTTCTGAGTTGAACTAATTCAATTAACGCGGCACTGTCTCTACTAAGCAGCCTAATGTCTACTTTCACCAACACGATGTATTTAAGAACGAAAATTGTTTGGCGGTTTCTGTTTTGTCTATATAAACTGTAGAACTGGAGCGCATCTTTAAATTGTACGTTGTATGGGTTGGTATCTCGAGGCTCACAGAGATTTTGTTAGTTGTTTCGCTGTTTCTGGTTCATTTTGAACTTGTTCCAGAAAGTTTGGTACGTGCTCCGAATATCAGCTACTTCGCTAAACACGTTAGCTATTCCCACGCTTTAAGCAATAGGAACGTTCTCAGCTTCATTATATGTGGTTGATGAAGGATTTTTCCCCCTGATATTTTCTCAAACAAAATCTCGCTTGGTCTACTTTATCACTACGTTTCATATTTCCTTGACGACTCGCCGTTTCTTAAAGAAAATTAGATTGAAAATATTAGAAGTAGAGAGAAAGAAAAGTTTACATACAAAAGGCTTCAAATTATAAAGATACTTTCTTCTTATTATTATTGTTATTATTAGAAAAATGTAAATCATACTTATTTCTATTAAGTGCCATTTATGGCTAGTTTGTACAGTAATATTAACGATTTCCTTTTTTAAAAATATGAACTAACGTCAATGAAAGCGCTAAAAAGTAGAAAATAATAAAAGCGCCGAAGGGAAGATAATAATAATAATAATAATAATAATAATAATAATAATAATAATAATAATAATAATAATAATAATAATAATAATAATAATAATAATAATAATGTTTGAAATATGTTTATTGGAAGCAGACAACAATACAGCCACAGGTGCCCCTTAGAAGAAAAAAATGTTTTTACATAGGGCACATGCACATAGAATAACAGTATATAACTGATTATACAAAAACGGATGAAATGGATAAAATATAATGTTTTAAAAAAGTAACAAAAACGTGCAGTATCTGTTACAAACTGGAAAACACACAAAAAAAACAATAGTGAAAAAAAGAAGCATAATTAACGTGCATATAAAAAGTTATACCATATAGGATAAGTATACAAAATAAAATTCAAAAATTATTATTATTAACCATGTAGTTGTAACAGTTTACTAAATATTGCAAGAAAACAATCAAAAATATACTATGTAGCTGTTAATATAATATGAGAATAAATATTTCTAAGTTAAACACCTCGGTGAAATATACAGATTCATAAGGATAATAATAATGACAAAAAAATAAGCATAAAAAAATCATATGACGCAAATAAAAAAATCCATGACCAAGTTTTAAAAAATAAAAAATAAAAAATGCAATATACGTAGTAAAAAGAAATTAAGCATAGAAGAAAAGAAAAGATGATAGGAAAATGAAGACGAGAGAACAAAAAAAAACTAACAAAACATAAAAGAATCTTTCAAATAGCACTTTACAAACGTTACTAGATGACCTCTAGAAATATAATAAAAATAAGAAACAAACATGTGTATCTGTTCATAAGTAAAAGGTTCTTACAATTTTATTTTTTAAAAAATACAATATATATAAAAAACAAATCCATACAATATTTAGAAGAATACAAAACAAAATTAAGAGAATCAATTGCAAGCCTAAAAATATTAAGACATTTCATAATAAATTTAAATAATTAAAAAATGATTCACGCATCTTCTTGAAATTCTTATGAAACAAATCAAGAACTGGATAAAAGTTATTAGCTGTTTCTATACTTTTATATATAGAAGTTCTAGTTAGATATTCCCTAATGTTTCTGTGAGGAATTTTTAAAGAAAAAAAGCTCTCCAGAACAAAATCCCCATGCAGAATTACATGAAAAAATTTCAAGTCAAAGAGCCGACGCCTGTGAGAGGGGTAAGATTAAGATCCGCTCTTATGTCTGACAAGCTCGCCCCTCTTTTTTCTTTAAACTTCCATTTTAACCTGGCTAGGAATGAATTTTGAACTGATTCAATTGAAGAACTAAAATATTTTGCTTCACTGTTCCAAATTACCGTACAATATTCAAGATGAGACCTAACTGCACATATAGAGAATTTTGCAGGTGTTAATATTTGTGAAATTTCGACATAACCATTTGATCATTGTTAAATTCCTCCTAGCTTTGGAGATAACAACCTGAAGATTTTTCTGAAAAAGTAATTTTTCATCTAATATTACTCCTAAATCTCTAACATGCTTAACGAATTGGATATGTTGATTTCCTATCCTGTATTTGTAGATGGAAGGGTTAACTTTCCTCGAAAAAATTATTCCTTGCGTTTTGTTAAAATTCAGTGGTAGGGAATTCTCTTCGGATCATTTAACTATGATACCTATATTTTTTTGCAAAGTATCTTGATCTTGTTTGGACTTAATTTGACTGAAAATTTTAATATCATCTGCATGTAACAGATATTTACAAGTTCAATCAACACAAATGTCATTAATATACAACAAAAGCAATAGAGAACCAAGATTAGAACCCTGGGGTACCCCGGAGGTATTACTATGAATAGCAGACAGTTTCCTTTATATTTTACCACAAATTTCCTTCCATTTAAATATGAAGTCAACCAATCAATAACACAGTTAGGCAAGTTATATAGGCCTATTTACAATTTGTTTATTAATAAGTGATAAGGTAATTTATCAGATGCCTTAGCAAAGTCCAAGTAAATAGCGTCAACTTGACCACCAGCCCAAATTACTGGAAGCGTATAATGCATAAGACTTGCTAAATTAGTTATTGCAGATTTACCAGCAATGTGTTGGTTTATATTAATTTCATTATTTACTTTATTATAAATATATTTATAGATTGTTTTCTCAAAGATTTTCGGAATTACCTTCATTACAGAGATTGGTCAAAAATCATTAATAGACTTTCCATTAGTTTTAGGTATGGGTGTTATAAAACCAATTTCCATACATCAGGATAATTACAAGTGGATAAACTCCAGTTAAACAAAGAAGACAATACTGGTGCGATTGTTTCACCTATTCCTTTAACAATGAAAGTTGGAATTCCGTCTATTCCACTTGACGATTTAATAATTAAAGTTCTGATAGCTTCCAATACATTCAGGGGCAATTGTAAGATCATTTTCAATTTTACTAAAATGAATTTGAATGTCCACATTTAATTGAGTTTTGAAGGCTCTTCTACAATTAGAAAAGACTACATAATCATTTTCACATTGAGAAATTTTGCATTTTTATGAGGCTGATTTTTTACTTTCCATAAAGAAATCAATTTTTTTTAAAATACCATAAGGGAAATTTAGATTTTTTAGGCCTAGATTTAGGAATATTACACTCCATCGCAGATTTAATAACTTCCTCTACTTTGCAAGCTGCTAAATTGAGATCATTACTTAACAATATATTACACCAATCAGCATTAGCAATTTGAAGATACAAGGATAAATAGTCACCTTTAGCATATAAAAATCTTTCAGTGGACTCATATACTTTACAAACACTGGATAAAAATACTTTAGTTGCAATTGAATAATGGTGTACATCAGGAGCCACCATATACTCATCGTGTCTTTCCGACACTATAGATGCGTTAGTTAGAACTAAGTCTAAATCCGATACTGCTGGTTCAACACCTAGATTCGTATTATCCAAAAAAGTTGACAATAACTGAAACCTGACTTTAGAGTAATAGTATATTCCTGGTAAAGGCTATTTATTTAACCAATCTATTTTAGATATATTAAAATCTCCAAAAATCAATACATCATTTTTTAACAGGTTAATTTTACTGGAGATACAATTTAGATAGTTCTCAAATACTTCAAGAGGAAATGTTGGATGAAAATATACACAAGAGATTAGAAGATTTTTGGTTGACTTACACCTAAGTTCAATCCAGACACATTCATTTACACTTTCCAAATCGTATCTTCGAAATACCTGAAAATTATTTCTGACAGCAATTAAAGATTCACCTCCTCTATCACCACCTTCTTCAACATAACACCTGTCCGCTTTGAAACAAGTATAAGTATCTGGGAAATAATCCCGATCATCATGAATTTCAGATAACCAAGTTTCCGTTGCGGCCACAATATCATAGTCACAACTAGAAATTGAGGAGAACTCGTTACTTTTAGTACACAATCCACGGACATTCTGGTAGCAAATTTTAAGACTCTCCATGCTTAGCATGCGAGTCAGTATTCCTAGGAAGTTCATCAGACTATAATAATAATAATAATAATAATAATAATAATAATAATAATAATAATAATAATAATAATAATAATAATAATAATAATAATAATAATAATAATAAGAAGAAGAAGAAAGTTCTTAAAAGCAGAAAATAATTCTTACCACTATCTATTAAAAACTTAAGTATATGCCAGTCCAAAAATATTAATGCCATATATATATATATATATATATATATATATATATATATATATATATATATACAGGGTGGACTATTTTAATCTTTCCACGGAAATATCTCAAAACAGTTCAACATAAATGAACCAAACAAAAACTAAAATAGAAAATGTCATGGGGCACATCGATTGGTGTTGTCACGGTGACTACCAGGGCCACCCTTCATGGGTTCCCAGGACCAACTTCAAAATTGTATATGGAAACATGAGGTGAGTGAAACCTCGTTCGACAAATCTTTAAAAACTAAAGAGCAAAATTGCAAAAGATTGTTCATATGGGTCACCGTTTTCAAAATGACCACCAAGACATAGTACCTGTATAAGATAAAATGTCCAGTACCACTAATATGAAAACGGTTAAAGTAGGGATGCAAATAACTGCTTGCTCACTCGCCCGAGGCTAGTGGCTCATGGGTGTGGGCGAGTATTTAATAGCATATCGAAGGTAAGTAAACGACTTCTATTGTGGGATGTGGACTAGTAGCTTTTTCCTTGGGCAAGTAAAATTTCGTTGCTTATTTGCATCCCTGGGTTAAAGATAAATGAACAGAACAAAAATTCGAATAGTAAATCACAGATGCTATTTATCATTTCAGAACTCGGGAATGTTGCAACAGTGGAAAAGATGATTAGAATGAAAGTGCTATCATGGAAAGGAGGAAATCTAATTCCTAGAAAATTATCGCTCTGTAAATGGGTGAAGCGGGAAGGAACGGTGAAATTGCAAATGAGAATCTTATTTTTTGCAAATTGTATCTACGAAACAAAGTTATCTGAAATGTGTTTTTACAAGATATAGATGTTTCTGTAATCGGGTAAAATGTATAAAGTTCTTGTTAAATGGTACCTTCCATTTTGATTGTAGGCAATGATTTGATGCAAAAATGAATCAACTGAAATACGAAACAAATTTGGCGAACAATGCAATTTTAGAACAATGTGTACAAACATTGGTTTTGTTCAACAGTCGTGTATACGATATTGGTTGGTTGGTTGGATTCCTTTCCTTCTATGTCTTCTTGGATGTAATAGAATATGAACTTCACTGAAATGCCCACAGTTACATCCGGAATAACTTTCAATTCTAATCTCAGTTGTGATCCTCAGTAACGAAACGGTACATACTATTGCAGATGCCTCCCAAACACCTTGCACGCATTGCGTTAAATTATCACGGGCGAAGGGGCGAGCAAAATGTTTGGAAGTTCCGAAAATGTATTATTAAAATCTTTGCTTCTATTACAGTTGTTTCTTTCCCATCCAATCACACTTTGCAATAGAAATGAGTGTTAAACTTGAATTCCACCTTATTTTTATTCATCTTATTTTTATTCATTATAGTACCAGTCACTTGTAGACTCAAGTGTTTCAGACAAACCATACTATTGCAACTAAAAGTGAGGTTCTCATTTGAGATTTTACCACTCATTCCCGCTTCACCCACTTACGCAGGGAGATCGAAAAGATAATTTTCTAAGAATTACATTTCATCTTGTTCACTATGTCAATTATACTTTAATAATCTTTTTCTCCGTTGCATTATTCTCGAGCCGTGAAATGATAAATACCCTCTCTGATTTAATATTCGAATATTTGACTAAGTCCCGCGATACCATATGAAAATTCTATTAGGGGATTTTAATGCGAAGGTAGAACGAGATGATATTTTCAAAACCGGTTATAGGGAACGAAAATCTACATAAGGAAAGTACTGACAAGGGTGTTAGACTCGTGAACTTCGCAACATCCAAAAACTTCATCGTGAAGAGCACAAAATTTCCACATCGTGACGTTCATAAATTTACTTGGACCTCACTTGACGAAAAAACACATAATCAAATCGATCACGTTTTAGTAGATAGAAGAAGACAATCTAGCATAATTGATGTTCGGTCGTTTAGAGGAGTTGATTGTGACTCTAATCATTACCTGGTAGCAGCGATAATAAGAGAGAGACTATCATTGAATAAAGGAAATATTCAATGTCTGAAAACGGAGAAATTTAATTTAAAGAAATTAGAAGAGAGCCAGGTAAGACAGGAATACCAAATTGAAGTTTCGAATAGATTATCGGTTTTAGAATTTTCGGATGTACTAGTGTTGAGGGTACTTCGATTGAAATTACAGATAGCATTAAAATTTCAGCAACAGAAAAATTAGAACACGTGGAAATACGTAGGAACAAACCATGGTTCGAGCAGGAATGCATTCAACACGCGGAGAAGAGAAAACAGGCAAAATTACGTTGGCTACAAACTCCGAATGAAATAACTACACAGAATTTCGTAGACATCAGGCGGGAATCTTACAAAACTTTTAGAACAAAGGAACGCGATTTTTTGAAAGCTAAAATTAAAGAACTTGATAATAGGAAAAATAAAAATATTCGGGACAGGTATAAGAGGATCAACGAATTTAAGAAAGACTATCAACCTCGTGCCTATGTATTAAAGAAAGCTGACGGAACAATTCTCACGGACACAGATAGCATGTTAACTATATGGAAAGATTTCTTTGACGAATTGCTTAACACGCAGCCAAAAACTAATGTGCATGGAGAAATGAAATACACAACGCAGAACCATATATCCCAGAACCTAGCCATATAGAAGTAGAAATCGCTATAAACAAATTAAAGAAACACAAATCTCCGGGTGTAGACGAAATTCCGGCTGAGTTAATTTTAGCTGGAGACGAAAAATTGTGGAACAAGATACACAAACTCATTCTCCTTATCTGGAAAAAGGAAGAATTGCCACGAGAATGGGAAGAATCAATCATTGTTTCAATTCACAAAAAACACGACAAAACTGACTGTAATAATTATCGAGGAATTTCTCTTCTGGGAACGTTTTATAAAATTCTCTCAAACATTCTATTAGCAAGATTGGAGATTATCAGTGCGAATTTAGACGAAATCGATCAATCGACCAAATATTTACGATTCGCCAAATTCTCGAAAAGAAGTGGGAATACAATACCCCGGTACATCAACTCTTTATTGATTTTAGAAAGGCTTACGACTCGGTTAGAAGAGATGCATTGTACAACATTCTTTCAGAATTTGGAATAACAAATAAGCTAATTAGATTAATTAAGATATGTTTAAATGAATCCCATAGTAATGTCCGGCGAGCTTTCACGTTGAGAATGGTCTGAAACAAGAAGATGCGTTGCCGCCATTGTCCTGGAATACGCTATAAGAAAAATCAAAGCCAGGGCCTAAAGTTGAATGGGATTCATCAGGTTATGGCATATGCTGATAATGTAAATGTAATAGGGGATGACAGGAGAACAATAGAAAGAAATGCAGAGGTCTTATTAAACTCTTGTAGGGACATGGGTTTAGAAGCAAACGCAGAAAAAACTAAATACATGGAAGTTCGTCGGGATCATGGTAAGGAACATTGTGGATGCGTTAAAATATCAAATAATACTTTTGATAAAGTTGATACTTTCAAATATCTGGGTCAATATTAACAGACGAAAACCATATTCACGAAGAAATTAAATGTCGACTAAAAGCAGGGAATTCGTGTTATTATTCAGTTCAAAATCTCTTGTCGCGAATTCGGTCGGGGAACTTGAATCATAAAACGTTCATCATGCCTGTTGTTCTGTATGGTTAAGAAACATGGTCGCTTACTCGGAAGGAAGAACATAGATTGAAAGTATTTGAGAACAAGATCCTGAGACGAATATTCGGACCTAAGAGGAACGGGAATGAGGAATGGCGGATACTTCATAACGAGGAACAACATAATTTATACGGTTTACCCAACATTGTTAGGGTCATCAAGTCTAGGAGGCTAAGGTGGGCAGGTCATGTAGTCAGGTTGGAAGAAAGTAGAAACGCTTTCAAAATCTTGACTGGAAGACCAACCGGAAAACGACCATTAGGAAGACCTAGGCGCAGATGGGAGGACAATATTAAGATGGATCTCGCAGAAATAGGAATACAAAGTAGAAACTGGATCTAATTGGCTAAGGATAGAAGTCAGCGGAGAGCTTTTGTGAACCTGGTTTTCAACCTCCGGGTTCCATAGGCCATAGAGTTAGTTAGTTAGATTTAATATTTGAATTTTTGTTCTGTTCATTTATCTTTAACTGTTTTCATATTAGTGGTTATTAGACGTTTTGGTGGTCATGTGTTGATGGTCATTTTGAAAACAGTGATCTATATGAACAATCTTTTTCAATATCACTCTTTAGATTTTAAAGATATGTCGAACGAAGTATAACTCACTCCATGTTTCCATATACAATTTTGAAGTTTGGCCCTGGGAACCCATTAAGGGTGGCCCTGGGAGCCACCGCGACAACACCAATCGATGTGCCCCACGACATTTTCTATTTGAGTTTTTTCATCGGTTCATTTATGTTCAACCGTTTTCATATTAGGGTACTGGACGTTTTATCTGGTACAGGCGCCATGTCTTGGCGGCCATCTTGAATACGGTGACCGATATGAAAAATCTTTTCTTACAATGCTTTTTAGTTATTAAATATCTATCGAATGAGGTACCACTCGCCCCACTTTTCCAAAAAAAAAAAAAAATTAAAGTGGGACCTGGGCCCCTCTGGAGGGTGGTCCTGAGAGGCACCGCGACAACACCATTCGGGTGTGCGAAACATTTGGGTTAGCAACTGTTTGGCCACGAGCGCAGCATCATGTTCTTGGTTGTAGAGTGTTATGTCAAGCTTTATACTACGAGAGGAGCTGTAGAACAGTATTGTACAGTGATCTGAGCACACAGTAAAACGACCTATCTGATTTCCAAAGAGGGCAAATTTTTGGCACTCAGTTATGTGGCATGATCGTGGCGAAAATGTCAAGTTTGTTGGATGTGTCGCGAATGACTTTATCTAAAGCTGATTACAGCCTACAAACTCACGGCAAAACTGCATTGGCAAAAGAAAACTCAGTCACAGGGCCGGGCGAGCATTAAACCTCATTATCACTCAGAGCCTTCGTTCGACTGCGGTGCAAGTGACGGAAGAGAAACACCACTTACCACTGTCTGTTTCGACAATCACAATCTGCTACGAGTTACATAATATGATCATATTGGATCGAGTTGCAGGGACGAAATTGCTAATAAGGGACTAGAACGCTTTACCACAACGTGAATGGTGATGTGGACTTAAAACCTGAACCGCTTATGATTGGAACTCGTATGATATAGTGAGGTGAGTCATCCTTCATCTTGCTTCAAACCACAGATCGCATGTGTATATATAGCGGACTAAAGAAGCATGCAGTGTCTTCGCCCACCATTAAACATGGTGGGGGCTTTGTGACGCTGTGGGATATAATATTCTGGTTTTCAGTAGGTCTTCTTTTTTGACACCGGCCGCGTCATTGCCAGTGATTATGTCGTCATTTTAGGGCGTCATATGTGTCTTATTTGCGGATAATGACGCCATATTATAGGATGTTTATGCGTGTTTTCACACAGCTGGAACTGCTGCAGCATGGCTTGATAAAATCGAAATGAAATCAAACTCCTCACCCGGCCCTGTTCAATCATCGGACCTGAACATCTGTGGTCTATTTTGGAAACCTGATGCACTGAACACGGATGGTATAACATTTTACCTGCTACTATAGTCGACTTCTGTAACTCCATTCTGCGTCCCATAGCTGTTCTGAGAGTTTATTTTACATTATTTTTACATGATGAGTTATTTTTTCTGTTGTTTACACTAAATTGATAAGTATGTACATATAACATCTATTTCTGAAGTTGCGTTCTCTGTCTCCTCCGTTTGTATGTATGTGTTCGTGTGCAGTTTGTACTTATTATATAAGAGAAACAATTTAATGTCCTGTTGGTTATATAACAAGTGTTTGTTTCACGTGAATTTCTCGAAAATCCTTCTAGGAAAGAAAATAGTACCCCGTAACCCTATCACTGCTATTAACTTTTATACCTGAAGTGTAATAATGTGATGTTCTTCAAAATAATTGAACAATGTTTTAGGAAGGGCAGTCTAAAAGCTTACAAGTTTTATTATATGCACTTGCTTTTGTTTTTTTACTCCTAAAGCAGTAACCACTTATCTTCTTTTGAAAGGCTATCTTCTCATGACTATGCGTAAAACTTGTTATCTGTTCACGCTAAAATAAAGATCGTACTTGGCTGAAGATATTCATACATATTTGATTTGCTTTCGCTCATGGATAAGAATACAGAATGCTTTTAAAGAAAGAGGATGTACAAGAAACGTTTGTGAAGAACACTATCAATGTACAATATTTTGAATAGTTGAAACTTACGCATAGTCGTAAGAAAATCTTTGTCCATATGAATTTTATTTTAGATATGACTTAGGAACTAAACGTCTGCACACCAAAATAATTTACAAACTTATATAACCGATCAAAGTCAAACACCATGCCAAATTTGCTCCAGATTGAATGATTTTGGTTGAACATGGTTCATTATTAAGGAAAGAAGAAAATAAAGATAA
Organism: Thermobia domestica; assembly: GCF_964235325.1. Lineage (NCBI taxonomy): Eukaryota > Metazoa > Arthropoda > Insecta > Zygentoma > Lepismatidae > Thermobia > Thermobia domestica. The sequence continues at coordinate 69,919 of NW_027656525.1, forward strand.
TTGACCTATACGAGGCGAATCTGTTATGGAGATTTCCTTTGCTTTTCGTTTTCCACTTATCAGTAAAAAAACAGCCGCACTTACAATTACCAAATTTTGCATATTATACAGGATGTTTCAAAACAACACTGACAACGTTTGGGAGGTGATTCCAGACACCAGTGTAAGATAAAAAAAAAAGTATAGACCAACCTGGGTGCATAAATGCCTCCTTTCAGAGTTATATGCTGCCGAAAATATGAAAAATGAACTTTAAACGTCCATAGCTCCAAAACTATGGGACTTACCGCAGTCGGGTCAAAACTTCACTTAGGAACTAATATGTGCCCTATCCAAAAATCCACGTTTCAAAATCCTAAGGTACTCACGAAACAATTTTTATCTAGGAAGTACTCACCAACTACCTCTATAAAAATCGTTGCAGAAGTACCGCAGGATTGTGAAAGATGGATATTTAGATAGGACACATACAAGTTCCCAAGTGAAGTCTCGACCCGACTACGGTAGGTTCTACAGTTATGGAGCTATGGATCTTTAAAGTTCAGTTTTTCATGTTTTCGGCAGCCTATAACTCCGAAAGGAAGCATTTGTGCACCCAGGTTGGTCTATACGTTTTTGTCTTATCTTGGTGTCAGGAATCGCGTCCCAAACGTAGTCGATATTGTTTTGATACATCCTGTATTAGAGTGATGATCCACAGATAGGTTTTAAGATTAAGAGCTATCTTTATTCTTGACGAATGATCAAATAGAAACATCATCACATACTCGTATTTCACCTTGCAATCACGATTTCTATTACCGAGAAAAGTAGCAGTAGATAGTGAGAAGCAGTCTTCTGTTTGTGAGGATTCCATACCACAATAATATGTTCCCTCACCGAATTAATTCATCTATTGCAAGAGGAAGTGGTTGAACCCTAGTGGGACTTAAGTGTCCGATATTGATTCCTATCCATTAATAATTTAAAGAGATACTGAGAAACAGTTTTCGAATGAATCCAGCGAACGAAGAACAGGCTCCTTCTGAAACTTACTCCCTTTATATAACAACAAGAAATCAAATATCTACTACTTTCAGATTCAGTACGGAATTGCATACTTTGTTCGCTTTTACGCAGTTTCATATTGTGAAACGGAACGTATTTGTTTAAATATCTACAAGGAGTGTTCGGAAAGTAAGGTTACAAAACCTACAGTGAAACGTGTATATATTGTCTCATTAACCAATACAGTCAATAGATAATACACACATTAGGTTATTTTTCGACATATCGGTTAAGGCACTTATCGCAATATAAGATGGGTTTGAAGATACTCTCCTGTAAAAAATCCTAACCTTGTGTGTTCGGCCACGTTGTCACGAAGTGTTTTACTTTGTTTGAAGCGAAGTGACGGAATCCTAGCTGCTCCTTTCAATTTCGGCAACAGGTGAAAATCACTTGGAGCGAGGTCCAGGCTGTATGGAGGGTGGTCGATGATGTTCTAGCTGTGTTCAAATCTGTTGATGCCATGCTGAATCGGACACTGCGCTTCTCGTCGGTGACTTTTTTCTCTGCCAGCTGCAACCTTTCGACGCTATTCTGCGACATGTTGATGAGACGAGGACTCTCTGTAAACCTCTACCAGCTACCAGGTGAATTTTAACCGCAGTCACATGTTTCGCACACAGTAATCGAATAACTAAGCAGACTTCTTGGACAGACCAGCTTTCCAAACGAGTGAACGTTTGTTTCTAACTACAACCAGCGCTGTAGGTTGCTGGTGGCTGAAACTCTGTACAGTTGCCAACTCCATGTATTAAAATTACCGCGCACCCTTTATTTTTCTATAACAAACGAAACTCCAGAAATATCGGCCTTGTAACTGTAGTTTATGATATTTCCTAGTAAGTTTAAAGTGTGTACCAAATCCGTTAAACGGTGTATAAGCATCATTGTGCGCCTAAAGACTGATTTGTATATTTTTCTAAACCTTAACAAATATAGGAACATGAAAAATACCTAAATTCATGGTAATATCGATATTTCTTGCTAGTGTTTCGATTTTTCTGCCTCCAATGCTGTCTGACAGTAATAAAAATAAAAAAGTGCGATAATCTGTTTTCTATAAAATGGAAACAATGCTGAACAAAAAATAAATAAACTTAGTATCCATCGTGTTTTCAATATAACGTTTCCTTTCTCTGAAATATTCTTTCAAGAGAAAAACTATTTCGTTGCAAAACATCCTAATGACTTGTAAATTTATTTCTCAACTCCTCCTCCTTTCGTTTTTATCTTCTCTTCTGCTTTGTTATGTAAATTTCTCGCGGTTTTTCTGAAGACGCGGCACCACATTTTGTGTATCTTTGCTTCAGCTAACCTTAAAAAATTCTTCTCTTCCCTTAGCGTCAACCAAAATACACTAGTTGTATCTGTGTATTTCTTTTTTTCTCATAAATAAAACAGGACGACGGAGGAGGCAGGACTGTTTTATTTGCTAGTTAAGGAAAACATAATATTAAAAGAAGACAAAATACTTCGGCCTCAGTTCTTCTTCCCACCCACTCTGCTACCGACATACAAAAGTAGTACATTAGGCTTGTATAAAGTAGAAATTGATTTTGTGTAGTTGAGCAGCTGCATTTTCGTAGATACACTAAGAGAAAGAATTATTGTCGTAGGTAGTAGTAGTGTGCATTGGTGAAGTATTACTCTATATGAGGAAAATACATGTGAGAGAGTGCTTCTGGAATATTAATAATAGATGGAAATTAGGGATGGCCATAAAGTTCCGGTTCCGGCGGAATCTTGTAGATCCTGTTTTTAAAACCGGTTCCGGAACAGATCCCAGACATAGATCTGAAAACCCGGTTCCGGAACCGGATCTTGGGAACCGGTTCCAGAAGCATATCTTCTAGAACCGGATCCTTTCAGAGCCGTAAACCGGTTCCAGCAGGAACCGGTTCTGGCCCTCTCTAGTAGAAATTATCTATAATTTTATTTATAAAGAATTTGGAATAGACTGACATAATTAGCTTAAAATCCACCACGGAATACTGTTTACTAGATAAATTGACTAAAAAGTTTCCTTATTTCTCATTTTCTAGCCCTGAGTTCGCTGTCACTTAAGTTAGATAAGTTATTCGACTCACGAAATCGAATGAAAACCTAAAAAAGGTGTTTTCCTACCAGGAATCACCGGCACCGTTACCGTAGTCCTGAAACCTGTCTTTCCTTGAAGAAAAATATTGTGATGTGCAACGGTCTATACTCTGAGGATTCATCTTGCATGATAGCAGGTGTGCCTACAGTTGCACTGGTCATGGTTCCATGGTGTTGAATAACGATACACAAAAAACGCTAAAACTCAACTCTTATCAGAAGTCAGGCCAAATCAGATGCACTAAAGGTATGCCAGCGAACAACCCGGCCATAGGGTGCACACTAAGTTGAATAAAACTTAAGTTTGTACATGTATTGTTGTATTTTAAAACTGCCGAACAGTGATTGCATGCGCCATCATCTTCAATTCAGGTGGATAGCAATAATTTTTGTCTTAACATTGAGCTATTTAATAGATTCGAAGATCCTTAGAGATTCAAGGAGCCAGGACAAAGAAGATTAACCTACATTACAGGTGTTTACCCACACTCAATTTTTTTTCCAACCGTAAATGTAATATAGGTATTCTTACCAACTATTGCAGAGATCGCCCACAATGCGATTTGGACTTTCTCCGTGGGCTATTTCCTTTAGAGGTAGCCACCCTGCAGGATGCGCTGGTTCAGTGGTAGAGTGTTGACTCGTGTTGCACAGTGTTTCTGCTTCGATCCCAGGTCTCGTCGAATGGGCTTTCTAGTAGACAATAAACGTGTACATGGGTTTCCTCGAGGTTTTTCATTCTACCATTTTGTTCATTATAATCACAACCGTCATCATCATAATCACCATCTTTGCTTCGGAGCATAAATCCAAAAAAATAAATCAGTGGTTGATTTTTTTTTTGTTTAGAAATGACTTTTGGTCATTGCATAACATGTCTAAGAATGACGTGAAATATTCAATAGATGAACAGAAACCTGTCTAGAATGTCTCCTAGCAAACAGAGGCTAACGGTTACTACCCTAAGAATGTTCAAAATGTACCTGAACTTCTGGTGTGTTCAATACATGTACGAGCAGAAAAATGTTATAAGTATCTAAACGATAGTGTATAAAGTATCCTAATACTGTTTACAAATTGCTTCTGCCCGTGTCCTCTTTGGGCACATCTGAAGTTCAGGTACAATTTGAAATCTCTTGGAGCAGTCTCTGGCAGCGTCATTTTAGATTTTGCTGGGGGAAGGGGGAGAAAAACCTAAAAGTCAGTAGATTTTCAGATTTTTCCTCCGTATATTGTTATCTTATGGATCAAAATGTACGTAAATGTCAAACTCAGGGAAGCAACTGACTTCTCTGGAGCCCCAAATGATACCCCTGGTATTTCCTATTTAACTACTATTAGGAAGTTTTCCAGATATGTTTTTGTTCACTGATGGAATACTTCAGAACATTTTTGTACATGTTAAACGACCAAAAAGACCTTTCTAAAAAAATATTTTAATTATTCAAAACACTGATTTATTCTTTACAGTATGAACGTGGGACGTTAAAGTGAAAACAAAGTAGCAACCCGGGTATATATTGTTACAACCTCATTTGAGTTACCTTTCAACACTATAGTTTGTCCCAGATATACATACATACCGTGAGAAAGACAGAAATTAGTTCTTAATGTAGATAGATAGAATTGTGTGTCAGAATTTTGCCATAAATAGCATGAGAATAATAATAATAATAATAATAATAATAATAATAATAATAATAATAATAATAATAATAATAATAATAATAATAATAAATTTTGGTTCAATAACTTGGTGTGTTCATTATACACTGCACAATACGGTAGTTATAGTCTTCTGCATATATACTGGTATTTGTCGAACATCTCTCTATTACATTACATTATGTTAGGTTAGACTTGTTCTGATTTAGAGGAACTATAGTAAAACTATCTTCCTTTCTTATTGTACACGATTGCTATATGCATCCTTTTATAGATACAGTATAATTAATTGTTAAGCGTTTTTTTTCTATAACGGAAAACGATCTAGCAGATGTGCTGATTACATATGATTCACATAAAACCGTCTAATCAGTAAAACTTCTTTATAGGAAGTATTTCCAGATAGTTTAGTTCGCATATCCGCTACAAAGGCTAACTGGAGAGCTATATACCTTAGTCTCTGATAACGTTTGTTTTCTTTTCTTTTGTTTTGAGCCCGCAGAGCAAAATCAAACATTACTGAACGGCGTCATTGAATTTACAAACAATAGACACATTCTGGGAAGTTTTAATGATTGACGGTTTAGTAAACACATTGTTAAGAACATCATTCATATAAACTTAATTGGGCTACATACAGACAAATAATAAGAGATGAGATGAGTCATACATTAATAAAGCAAACGTAAAAGAACTACATATTATCGTACTCATATTGCTAGGTTAAAATTACTTGCAATGATAATTTCTCTGATGGATAATGCTTAAAATAAATTGCTAAATTTTGTATGTCAATTTTTGTTCAATATCAAGTTTTAAAGAAAAACAACTATTTTTTTTTAAAAAAAAATAATTAATCATTTAAATTTTCAACGAACTTAAAAAGTTCGTTACTGAATTATCTATGTCTGTCTCTGTGTGTGTATGTGTCTGTTATTTGCGATTTTTTTTTTAATTTTGAGCCCTCCATTCAATAGAGCAACAAAACCTATCTGAGAAAGTGATTAAAGTTTTCACATCACTCTTTACCGTTCCAGAGATATTGGCCAAAAAAAATGACCGATTTCCTGAGATTTAAGAAGCCATATCTTGGGAATCGTAAGTCATATAGAGAGATGATATTAATGTTGATCAATACTTATGAAGATGGTGAATATTTTGGTACAAAATAGTAACCACTGGCCACTGGTTAACTGGCCACCGTCCCTCTTCGGAAGATTTAAGGAGCCATATGAAAATTGGGATGTAGTAACAATGAGTTATAACCCTCAGACTGCATTGAACAAATTTTAAGACATTGTTAATAATATTATTAATACGAACGTGCCTAAGAAGGTGGTAAATGCAAGACATCGTTATCCTCCCTGGTTTTCTTCCTTAATTATCAAAAGTATAAAGAAAAAAGAATTTTGTAGAAAACGACAGAAATACTCCGTTTATTATCATAAAAAATTTGTTGAATCGAGAAGGAAATTGAAAAGTATGATTGATTCATCATATATCTCTTACCTAGAGTCTACTCTTGTTAAAGATACAAAACCACTTTGGACATTTATAAAAATAAAAGTAAAAAAGTAAAATTACTATAGATTATAAAAATGAAGTATTGATGTCAAATGAATCCATATGTACTGCCTTTGCAGATTACTTTAAAAACGTGTATTCTCCTTCCTCTTCTACATATTGTCAATTTTATTCAATTGATATGATAGTGTCTCAAACTCTTTCTTTATATTTAATTACTGATTCTGAATATAACTAAGCTGTAAAATATTAAAACTATCAAAATCTAGTAGACCTGACCCAGCATACATCTTTAAAGGTTGTTCAGTGTTGAAAATTCCATTATTCATATTCCATTTGTCATATTTACAATTTAATTCTAAAAACACAAATACATCCTAAACTCTGGAAAATTTCTAAACTCTGTTGAATCCATAAATCAGATAATCCTTTAGAGATGAGACATTCCAGACCTGCTTCTATTATTTCAGCCCCATCAAAAATATTTGAGAATATGTTATACAGAAGAATATATAATCATATTAAACCATATATGTATCTATTAATAAGCATAGTTTTTATCAAGCAAAATCCACTGTAATAAATTTGGTTAACTTTGTTCAATATATATTTAACTCCTTTATTGGAAATACGGTTGACGCAGTTTATTTGGATTTTTCAAAAGCTTTTGATACTCTTGATCATGATATTCTTCTACATAAATTGTCTAAATTTCCTTTTTGTAATAATTTTTTAAAACTGATTTTTTTCTTATCTGATTGATCCACAACAATTTGTAACATATAGACATACTAATTCGTACACGTATAAGGTAAATTCTCTGGTACCACAAAGTTCCAATTTAGGACCTTCATTTTTTTATTATCCATTAATGATTTACAAGATACCTTCGAAGTACTCCAGGTGTTTATTATTTGCTGATGATGTCAAATTATGTAACGAGATAAAAGAGATTGACTGCAATGAATTAAATTCTGATTTATCAAGGGCATATAAATGAGTTTAGATAATAAACTATATTTTTAACTCAAATAAATGCTGTGTTATTTCTTTTTCTAGAAACCGAAAAACATTATGTTACGTTTTTCAATTGTTTTGAAAAAATTTACAAAGATGTAATGTTTTAAAAGATCTTGGAGTCTCATTGGATAATAAATTAACTTTTGAATTCTATATTGACAAAATCTGTAATGAGGCTTTCAAATTACTAGGATTTATGTTCAGAAATACTCACGCGATGAAAAATGACTTTGCTTTGACTAATTTATTTAATAGTTTTATAAGAAATAAGTTAGAATATGCTAGGCTGATATGGTTTGCTTACACTAGAAAGAATATAGATAAAATTGAACTAGTGCAAAATAAGTTTCTGCGATTTTTGTATTATAAAAAAAAAATACAATAAATCTTCATATTGTGAAAGTATTTCTTATAAATCTTTACTAGAAGAATTAGCTGTCACTTCGTTATACATCAGAAGAGAAATTGGTCAACATATCTTTCTCTATAAAATTGTTAATGGTATTATTGATAATTCCGACTTAATGGATTCATTTGTTTTAATGTGGAAAAAAGATGTATTGCGTATTAGGCTACCCTTTTATTATGGTATATCACACGCAAATTTTCACCGATTTTCACCTGTCATAAAGTTTAGCAAAAAACATAATGAATTGATACAACGTAACTCAAATATTGATTTTTCCTTGCCATTTCAAGTATAGGTATCAAAATAGTTTAGATTTATATTTGCAATAGTATTGCATATAAATCTGTTTTCTTTTTACTTTTTGATACATATCTGAGTAAATATATTAAAAACTTTCTTGAATGCAAGTGAGAAATTTCAGTTATAGTAGCAAGATGGAAATGAAATTGATAGAAATTTTATTTGTATTTATAAAATGTAAAAGCATAATGAACGGTAGAAAAAACATTATTATTTGTATGACCGTACATATTACAATATTCTTTTGATTATTTAGTTAATACTGTAATTAAGTAATTATTTATTTAGTTAATACTGTAATTATTTAGTACTGCACTTAAATTACTTCTTTATTCTTTTCTATTTTCTTTGTAATAATATTCGGGAACAGCGGCGTAGATCTGTCTTCAACAATGGGGGGACGGGTAAGACCGTATATATATATATATATGGAAGCAATGTTCAAAATATTTATGAAGTTGAAAAAGAACACTGTGGAGGATCAGAGGAGCAGAGTTGTAATATTGGGAGAGGGCAGATTTGAGGCTTATTCTGGAGGAACATCAATTTTATCTCACTTTCCTTTGTGTCAATCAGACACAAGTCATCACATTTCTCCCCAAAAGCATATTTCAAATCGGATTATTAGGGGGGACAGTCCCCCTTGTTCCAAGATTGGAGGGGACATGTCCCCCTCATTCCCCCGGGATTTGCGCCAGTGTTCGGGAATATATGTCTTGAATATTTATTGTAATTGTAAGGAAACCCCTCTTATTGGTAATAAATAAATAAATAAATAAATATCTCGGGAACCGTAAGTCGTAGAGAGATAATATTTTGTGATTTTTTTGCGACAAAGAGAAGGTGCGGATAAAAAGATATACTTCTACATGTAGGAACAATCACAGTTATCCTTCTCGCTCCATCTCTCCATTCTTTTAAAGTTCATTCTAGCAATGCTCTTGGAGCACTTTCAACTGGTTAACACTACATTGTACTGCTTTGTGTATTATAGAGACGTTTTGTTTAGTGAAAGTTGTAATAGTTAACTGGATTTAAGTTGTAGATTAAAGACTAAATTGTAGATTAAACTAAATTGGACAAACTATTATTAATAATTCAATTCAATTTTATTTATGAAGATCATTGTATGATCTGCGATTTCTCTTTCTACCTACGTATATATGATCTTTCATATTAAATTTATTTATTGCAGATGGTCAATATGCTTGCCGAATTTCTTATGTACCAGTAGAGATGCAAAAAAGCCGGCTTTTTTGAATCGATAGTTTTTTTCACATAAAAAGCCGGCTTTTTTGGAAAAAAACCGAGAATTTTGGAAATTTTGGCTTTTTTCATTTTCATGATTTTTCTATCCAAATAGCTTTCTTATAGTATATTCTATAGTTAGATAAGATTTCCACGACCTGAATGCCATATTTAGCTCTGTAATTCACCATCAAGATGGATGGAGCACATATTTTACGAATTAAAGCTAACATGAAGAATGTAGTATTTGAGGGCAATTTTACAGGTTATTTAACTTTATTTTAACTTTTGAGTTATCGACTTTTTTTCCTTCTCTAGATCATTTTAGTTTGTCATCCGTGTTTCATTTCTAAGAGCTTAGTACTCCAGCTTCTAGCACGAAAGTTAAACTTACGTTTTTCTATATATCCGTCAAAGCATACGTTTTTCAATATGTCCGTCAAACCGTATTTCCACATTTCTGTTATACTGTAGTTGTGCAATGATTTAGCAATAATTTTCCAGATACAACCTTGAATACCAATTTATACAAATAATCAATAGCGGATTTAGAAAAGTACTTTGGGAGGGGTTTCTCTGATTGTTTCGTTTTCTAAAAAGTCCTAATTTTATTTGGGAGCAGCTTGAAGTTTATGAGTACAGGCATAACTAATATTTCGTTTCGTTTATATGTTTAGCAATAATCTCCCGGATACAACCTTGAAGATCATTTTATACTGAGAATCAGTGGCGAATTTAAAAAAGTGTTTTGGGAGGGGTTTTCTTACTACTAATGTTTAGTTTTTCTAAACATTCGTAATTTTTATTTGACGGGAGCTTACAGTTTATGAGTAAAGGCATAACTAATAGATATTTCGTTCGTTTTAGACATTCCACAACTTTGGAGAACAGGCTTCAGTCCGAAAGACCGATCCTCTAACCTTCGCAAAACCGTCACTGCTGGTAATTAGTAATAATAACGATTTAAAAACAATAAGAAAGGAAGTCGGCCAACTCCTACACTCCTAGTCGGCCAGTACACGCACTATTTCTACATTCTCAGATGGAATGAAGGAAGGCTTTGTCAGAATGGTCGAATGCTGGGTTGAATCCCGGACTTCCCGAAAGAAGCGCAAAAGCCAACCACTCAGTCACGTTTCTTGTGCAGTTGTATTTAGCTTAACTTAAATATATTCCGTAGTCTTTTTTTTTTTTGTTCCGTAATGATATGTTGAATCCCTCTTGTTAAAAATTCAGAAAACTTGAGGACTGGGTAAACCGTGATGGTGGTCAAGGGCGCCCATGTTGTGGTTTCCAAGGAAGGGCAAGTATAAGCGACGTTTCAAAAATAGTTTCAAATTTTGCTGTAACTAATGTAAAAATACTATTGGATTTTCAATATTCTGAAGTACATTTTCCTCTAGGGGGGCAAGCGCCCCCTTAACCCCCCTGATGGGCGCCCTTGATGGTGGTTATAAAAAACTTGACTGTAGAATTTCAAGAATATACAGAACCATGTGCAGCATTTAATTGTATCATACAACTCTAAGTATTTCTCTTATGTTTTATTTTAATTTTATTTTGTTTCAAAAAGAGGGTATGGAATATTTTGAAGTAAAAATACTACATACAATTTTGCTAGTTATTTGTGTATTTTTTGAAAGAAGTTTTTACTCTTAGGGTTGGCTCGTTTACACCAGCTGTTTTTTTTAAATAACTGGTTTAAACTAAAAAAATTAAAAGAACAAAAATGCCAATCGTGTGAACTTCATGGTGACGTTTCACATGTCAAACCATCTGCATCAGTCTTATTTCCTTTTTACCTTTTAATCAAGGTGTCCCATGTTCAATTCTCGGTCGAACCACAACCCTTCTTTCATGTGTAAACCAAGTACTCTTTCGGATGTCACTTTAAGCGAAAGTCTTCTCCTTGATAACCTCGGTATTACGTAAGGATGTTAAGTCTAAACATACAAAACGAAACCAAATTATATATTTCTGCATGCCTGTTGTTTTATAAAGAAGCGAAGGTTGCTTAAATATATTGATTAAAATTGGTAAAATTTATCGATTGCCTACTTAGCTTCCAACATTAGCTTGGATTGGACTTTCAACGATACCTACATACTAAATTTGTAATTTAATACCTCAGTTTTAGAAAAATAAACACACTGCTGAACAAGACTGCACGTGACTAAATGTGAGTGTACGTCTGATGAGGATCTTGGATAGAAGATCGAAACGTCACGTGTAAATGTATTTTTATATTAAATAAGTGCAGTCTTGTTCAGCAATGTGTTTATTTTTCTGATTTTATTCGTAAGACGTTGACTATGATTGTGTGTCACTCAGTTTTAGCGTACTGATTATAATACGTTGACCTTTAAATTTTACATGCAAATTAAATTTTACAGGGTTTTCCCGTTATTGTTTTACATTTAAAAGAATGACGGGATTTTCCCGATGGCTAGGGCGGGAGTTTCTCAATTTAAGAAATTTACTGACCGGACTTCTTTAAGCTTATGGGACCTCTTCCAGCACAACCCCGTTGTTGAATAATAACACCAAGGCGAAACAAACTTATTTCTGTGAATATGTAATATAAATACATAAAGCAAAATATCTAAATCAAAAAACCTGGTTTAAACCCCAAAAAAGCCTGGTTTAAACTGCTCCCCGAAAACGGGTTTTTGGCATTTTCAGAAACAACCATGGTTCTTGCCAACTCTGCTTACTTTTGTATATAGGAGGTTAAAATGTGTTTATTATATACATTGGTTAATCCTTTGGAATTCATAATGTAAAAATGTTGAAGTAAAATTGTTTAAAATATCTTTTCGAAATTCATGGTTTACTTTCGAGGTTTTATATTATTATCGGCATCAACCACTAATTAAATGACTTTCTGTGTTATAGAGAAGCGAAACAAAGTCTGCTTTATCGATTTAAAGCTGAATTTTGAAAAAAGCCCAAAATTTCCCAAGCAAAAAAGCAAAGCAGAAAAAACCGAGTTTTTTCCAAAAAAGCCGGTTTTTTTCCGAGCCCTTGCATCTCTATGTACCAGTAATATGCAAAACATCTATTACAGTCTTACTAACGAAAGCTGGAAAATCCACCGTATGTATTTAATTACATTTCAAACAAAGTTCATATTGTGACATTTCTTTGTATCGAGACTTTTGCATTGTTCTCTTTAAAACTTCTTTGTTCTAAATCTAAAAGAAAATATGTCTACGTCTAGTTTCAATCACCTATATTATTCGGTAACTGTTTCCTCGTTCTTTCAAATAACTTTATAGTGTTAACGGTGCAAAATACCTTACCATCTTTGGTTTTCAGCTCATTGGTTAAACTGAGGTAATATTATTCTCTTTTGTCTGTGTTTCATCTCATTAGTTAATATGAGGGTATTATTCTTCTATTTTGTCTGGTTTTCTGCTCATTGGTTAATATTGGATATTATTCTTATGTTCTGCCCGTTTCTCAGCTCATGGATTATTTTAAAGGTAAATTATAGACTTTCAGTCAAGCAGCTACAGCATTATCCCTATTTATTCTAGGATTATGTTTGTACTTCATTCTCTTTAGAATAGCACAGTTTTAAAACGGTACTACTCTTATTTCTCTATCATGTCTCCGAGGTGGGAAATGTTTAGAGAAATCAGGATTTTTCTTATATTTTTTTTTCAAATTTTGAGCCCCTCTGGGCCTCCTGTGTTAAGCCACAGATCTAAAAATCAATTGAAAACTAATGAGATGTATTCTAAGTGTGTGTACAAAATTTCAAGCTTCTATCTTGAATAGTAAGGGCGGAAGAATTTTTACCAATGAGCTAAGAACTTCCCCACAATGCCCCAGATGACCCTGATGTAATATAAAAATTTCCTGAGACATC